>NW_023396550.1:300000-505761 GCF_011125445.2 Fundulus heteroclitus | reverse complement strand
AAGGACAATGTGTGTCTGAGAGACATGTAATGTCCATGTTTGCTGCTGAAAGAGACAGATGGTCTGACCCCCCTCCTCCTTTCAGGGTGGAGCCTGCTGGAGTCCAATGGTTGACACCAGGTCTGAGGAAGTGTAAGTGTGTTTGTCATTTGATTCATGACAGCAAAGCAGCTCACATTCAACCATCTTCAAACTGTCCATCACTCATTCAGGAGTCATCATCAAAGTGTCAATAAATGATCAATAACTGCAGCTGGATTGTCTTTGTTCTCTCCATCAGATTCCTGTCAACTCACAATCGACACAAACACGGTGAACAGAAAACTCAAAGTTTCTGAAGACAACAGGAAGGTGACACTAATGATGGGGGAGCTTCAGTCATATCCTGATCATCCAGACAGATTTGATCTTCCTCAGCTGCTGTGTAGAACTGGTCTGACTGGTCGCTGTTACTGGGAGGTCGAGTGGAGAGGATTAGTTTATATATCAGTGAGTTATAGAAGAATCAGGAGGAAAGGAAACTATGGAGACTGTTGGTTTGGATGGAATGATTATTCCTGGAGTCTGAGATGCTCTGATGATGGTTACTCTGTCTGGCACAATAACATAGAAACATCCATCTCCTCCTCCTCCGTCTCCCACAGAGTAGCAGTGTATGTGGACTGTCCTGCTGGTATTCTGTCCTTCTACAGAGTCTCCTCTGACTCACTGATCCACCTCCACACCTTCAACACCACATTCACTGAACCTCTGCTTCCTGGCTTTGGGGTCTGGTTCTGGTCCAGTTCTGGTTCCTCAGTGTTTCTGTGCTGATTGAGTCTAAAGAGTCTCCTCCTGTCCGAGAAAGCCTCTCCCTGTTGAACAGATAGTTCAGTCTGTTCATGTCTGTCTCTTTCACTCAGAAACACGTTTTTACGTTCATGGATTCAATCTGTTTCTTGTGAAACTCTTCTAAATGATTCCTTGGAACTTCTTCCTCTTCCAGTCCTTTAAGATGGAAGCTGGGATTATTCCAGGATCCACATGTTGTTTTTCTGCCTGTTTCCAGTCAAAGCTTCACTCTGAATATCAGCATGTTGACTTTCTCTCTTGGTTTTTTACTTTCATTCATCAGTCAGATTTCATTGAAATGTTGCCCAGTTTTTCTCAATCTCTGGACATTATCTGTTTCTGTCGGCTCCTATTTTTCTAAACACTTTTTAGATTCACATGTTAAATCTTCCTTTTGTATATTTGCTGCAGTTCTACTTTGTGTGTTTTAATGAGCAATAAACAAATTTTCTTTTTTGTGTTTGATTAATTTGCTGCTCATTCTCTTCTGTTCCTCTGATCAATTTTCATTATTTCAATAAAACAGGTTTTTTTTCTATCAACACTGACTTTCAAAAAGTCTACTTTACAGTAAAATATTTCCATCTTCTGACATGTTTTTAAATGACAGATTTTGTTCTTTAGTTGAACAAATCAGCAGCAGAAACTCAAAGCAATGATAAAATGATATTTCTGCTCCATCTTTCCAAACCTTGAAAACACGTTGAGAATGAAAGAAGAGCCGACGCTGACAGTCTGGGACTAAAATCAGCTTCTTTACTTCCAAACTGCTGACTTGGACAGACTGAAGACCAGTTTTTCAGTTTCTAGCTAAACTCCTGCGGCACCAAACCAGAAGCTGAACCCACACCAACAACAGAACCACATGCAAAATTTGGAAAACTAGAAAACTTTTTTTCTTTTTTCTTTATCTAACCCTTTCGGAATGTGAAACAATGTTCCCTAACCCTAAAACAAATGATTTCAGCTGCTATTTTCTTTTTCAGTCAGAGTGGCGTAGCACAGTGTATTAAATAGATTATTGCACATTAGTTATTGCACTTTACTTATTACAGTTATGGTTACAGTTATAGTGCAGCATTGTATAATCTCATAGCAGCAGGGATGAATGACCTGCGGTAACGCTCCTTTTTACAGACAGGATGTCTAAGTCTGTCACTAAAGGAGCTGCTCAGCTCCTCTACAGTCTGGTGCAGGGGGTGGAAGGTGTTGTCCATGATGGATGTGAGCTTGGACAACACCCTCCTCTCAGCTACTTCCTCCACTGTGTCCAGAGTGCATCCCAGGACAGAAGTGGCCTTCCTCACCAGCTTATTCAGCCTCTTTCTGTCCCGCTCTGCACTGCCAGGAGCCCAGCACACGACAGCGTAGAGAAGAGCTGAGGCCACCTCAGAGTCATAGAAGGTCTTAAGCAGGGGCCTGCTCACACCAAAGGACCCCAGCCTCCTCAGGAGGTGGAGGCGGCTCTGGCCCTTCTTATACAGAGTGTCGGTGTTATGAGTCCAGTCCAGACGTGAACACCCAGGTATTTGAAACTCTCCACAGTTTTTATGTCCTGCCCCTGGATGTTCACAGGTGAGTGAGATGGGGGTCTTCTCCTGAAGTCGATCACCATCTCCTTGGTCTTACTGGTGTTTAGACACAGATGGTTTTTCTCACACCAGTCCACAAAGTTCATGATGACCGAACGGTACTCCAGCTCGTTCCCCTCAGACACGCAGCCCACAATGGCCGAGTCATCAGAGAACTTCTCGAGATGGCAGCTGTCCTTGTTGTAGGTGAAGTCCAAGGTGTAGAGGGTGAAAAGAAACGGAGACAGAACGGTGCCCTGGGGGGCCCCGGTGCTGCAGAGTGCCACCTCTGACTGACAGCTGTGCAGCCGCATGTGCTGAGGGCGGTCAGTGAGGTAGTCGATGGTCCAGTCAGCTAGACGTTTGTCCACCCCAGCGTCCTCCAGCTTCCTCCTCAGCAGCACCAGACTGATAGTGTTGAAAGCGCTGGAGAAGTCCAAGAACATGACTCTCACAGCGCTCCCGGTGGTCTCCAGGTGGGTGAGCGCCCGCTGCAGCAGGTAGATGATGGCATCCTCTACTCCCGATGTTTGGCAGGTAGGCAAACTGCAGTGGGTCCAGGGTGGGGCTCACCACGGTGCGCAGGTTGAGCAAGGATGAGGCGCTCCATGGTCTTCATCAGGTGGGAGGTCAGGGTGACTGGTTTGAAGTTAAAAGGACATGTTTGGGGTTGGACGATGAGACAACAGCTTACGACCGCGCAGAAGATGCTTCGGGGGTAATAGGCTACATAAAGTTGATGGTAAAAGTTTGTAAGTGTTGTCTCCGTTTTTGGAATTCTCAAAATGAAATAAATGTAGAAGTGTTTGGTCTCTGATAATTGTTTCTTCCTTTGTGACCAAATTCCTGGACCGGGGAGACGGGCCGTGGTGAAGCCACAGGAAACGGACCCGGAATCATAAGAATATGCTTACAGATTATTAAGGAAACTACGTCAAAAAAATGTAAAAAATAAACTGCAGCTAAAACATGGAGTGGAGAAAAGGATCTAGTTGGGTGAGGCCAGAGAAAGACGATTGTCAGAGAGCTTTTATAAAGTTATTTTTATTTTTTACACGGAGTGGAGCGCGATGTGAAGCACATTATAGAAGCAAGTCATAGTAGAAACATGCTAAAAAGCCTCCTGTGGATCTATGGATTAATTTTAGTCCAACCCAAAAACATCTGGCCCAGACAGAAATGTACAGCAGCCAAGATTACCTTCAACAATGTTTACATTTACGCAAAACTTTAATGACATTTTTCTGATTAAAAAGAATTCATCTTTAAAAGCAAGTTACGTTTTTCCTGATAAAAGGTCGTGAGGGGGCGGGGGCAAAGCAGAGACTGATTATTGTAATCTGAGATCTGTCCACAGATCTCACATCTCCACTGTCCACAGATCTCTGTTCCAGACCCTGACAGTCTGGAAGGAAATGAAACCATAACAGTGAGAATGGACTTCAGAACCAGAGGTTCTGAGGAACAGATGGGTTCTGACTGCCGGCCCAGATAAAGGCGAGGCCCGCTTTTATCTCAGGGTCGCTCCAGATGAACGGGTTCACGGGACACGGTTCGATCCAGACGGGGAGATGGAGCTTTACCATCTATGCTGGTGTTTGTGTGTGACCCGTTTCCTGTTTTCTGGTGTGGCTGGACCTAATGGGACCCAGAACCGGTCCCTGAAGCTGCAGGATTTCAGGTTTGGGTCCAGGTGAACCATCAGAACCAACTTAAAACAGCTGCAGGTTCAAATCTGGAAAAGCAGAGAGTTTCTCTAATGCTGCTTTTAGCCAGACCAACAAAGCTGTAATAGGAACAGCGGGTCAGCGCCGCAGTAGAACCAACAGAACAGCACCGACCCAGAATATTCAGGCACCGAGAGACAAACTTCTGAGGAGAGTTTGTGAATGAAACTGTCTCGATATCAGAGGAGAACCAGCAGACTGGTACCAGAAAGGCAACAGAAGCCCAGACAACCACTGGTCCCGTCCAAGTTCAGCAGAACTTAGAGTCCAACTCATCTCCATCGTCTTATTTCTAGTGCAGTAAATCTGAATATCTTAGTTTAGGGGTTAAAATTCTGATTCCATCTGCAGATCAGATTATTTAGCTGCTCAATCAAGGAGAAATAAACTCATTTTACTTTTTGTTCCTTTCTGCAGTGTTTAGGTAGCAGGTTACAGGAACAGAATATTTTCCTTCATTACTAAACAGACCTACTAATAAAACCGACCCACCCCTGAAATAAACGTCTGGGTCCACCAACGTGATTCTGGACCGAGCTTCAGACAGACGGACTCAGATCTGGTTCTGCTCAGTGACCCGGGTCCTGAAGCAGCTAAACAGGCCCAACCATGACCCGTCCGCAGCTGACACCGGCTCTGTTTTTAGGTTTCTACCGTCTCGGTGCTGTAAACAGTCCAAAGAACTTTGGTCCCCAACTCTTCCTTCATATGCAGATTTAGGAACCAAAGCTGAGCTTCATCTTCTCTTTACTGACGATTTCAGACAGTCTGTGGACCGTGTTACTGCAGCAAAGTTAAACTCGGGTTAAGATCAATGAGTTTATTTAATTTGTGGGAATTAGGCGCTTCTGTAACTCAGCATCCTGTAACGGCCTTTAAAACCCAGAGAGACGACATGAAACCTGAACTGAAACCTTTAAATGGCTGAAAGCGGACCCGGCTGGACGAGTGAGACCCTGCTGACCCGTCTGGGTGGTTCATGGACCTCAGCGTTTAGTCTGGAGGAGGTTAGTAATGGATGCAGATGATGAAGAGGAAGGCAGAGCAGCTCAGACGACACAAAGGGCCCAGATGTGAGGGAAGTGATGCTAAAACTGCATCATGGCAGCCTCTCCATCATTCACACTACACATCAGCACTTCCTGCTTCACCGCCGTTCTCAAAGACTTCCTGAGCTCCCACATGGATGAGGCCTACTTTCACCGCCACCTTTCCTCTCCCTCATCTTCCTCACATTTGTTCTTCCTCATCCTGTGGTTTCGCTCGTGTAATGCCAGTTCAGACGTGACGACTGCATTAATTCGGGACATGACGGACTGCGTTTCCCATGATGCAATGTGGTCAAAATGGCCACCAACTCCCATCATGCAACGCGGCCCAAAAATGGCCGCCGCCCTAACAACGGAGCGGAGAGATAACGTTACTAGGGAAAATTTATTTTTTGCTCCACGCACAACAATCTGCCTTCTTCCCTGGCGTGCTGCCAACCTAAGAAGACACACAGCTGTTTCACTTCTTTGGGGTAATCCCCAGCACGTGCTCGATAACTTCGCTGGACCGAAGGTTGTTGAAGCAAACTTATCCCTGCATTAATTATAGCAGGAGGTCGACTTAAAAAGTACTTTTAATTCCCTCTGATCAAAAGACTGAGAGCCGCCTTACCTCCCAGTGATCTAAAGAGGACCCCGCTTGTGTTTTTGGCCGAACAAAGCGTCTGATAGCCCAGAAGAAGGACGAAGGGACTTTCCTCCCGTTTCCTCGCGGACTGAAGGACCGACCGCCGAGCGGAACCAGATCCGCGGACTCGGATCGCTCCTGCACACGTGAAGCCGGGACTTCATTCCTGAATCACCTCAAAGTAACGGGGTTCTCCCCTTTGATTTATTTTTCACCTTGTGATAAAGCTGTGCCTGGGCAGGTGTTAGGGACTTAGTAAATGCTTTTTACCCCAAGACGAAGTTGGGTTTATTTTGCTGAATATTTTCTTTGTATGTGCATGCATTTTACAATTTATTTTTGCTGTGTTGATTGTGGTTTATCAATAACCCCGCCGTGGGTCACTGCTTCAGTTCTTTTCCATCTTCTTTCATGCTTCCCCCCCTCTCTTTTCGCTTCTTCTTATCAGTGAATTTGATCACTTTGTTGAATCTTAGTTCGCGGTTTTTCTTTAAACTCACCCGTGAACCATTTCCTCTCGGAGCGAGGTACGGCCTCACATTAGCGTAAGCGTGGTGACATCATTAGCACCTCCCCTCACGTAGAGCCTACATCATCATAGTCGCCATCTTGCGAGTGTCTCAGAGCGGGTGTCTGCTCCTCTACAGTATGCTGCGACGTCAAATGCCGACGTCTCTTAGTGTGGTTTAAACAACCGTGAGTTTAACTTAGATTCGCTAACCGCTCATGTTAATCCATTTGTTTTTTTTTTTGTTTGTTCTTTTATTTCCACATATATTTTGCATGTGTAGTTTAGTAGTGAGTAAGATTTCCAAAGTCGTTGAATCAGAGAATTACTGTAACAGGGAATTGCTTTTGGTTTAATAAAAACAACTGCGGAATAGAAATTGTTTTGTGTTCAATCCAGTGTTGTAGTCAAGTCACTATGCCTCGAGTCCGAGTCCAGGTTCGAGTCTCCAGTGTTCAAGTCCGAGTCAAGTCCAAGTCATTAAAAAAAAAAAATCCGAGTCGAGTCCGAGTCAAGTCCACTACTCATCCGAGTCGAGTCACTATTGATCCAAGTTCGTTGTAGGAACATGCCGTGACGTGATGTATGACATGAAGCAGTAACATTCCATTGCACTAATAATGGCGTACAGCGAGCGAGCTATTTTTAGAACATGACGTCATATCACGTGGTACATGTGGGGCAAATATGCGTTTTCCTCCACTCTTTTGCTGTAGTTACCCTTGGTTTTACTCGGTAAAACGACTGCTTTTTCCAAGTCTAAGACGTCTCCTAACCATGGTTTTTAAACATTGTTGTTATGGAACGTGCAACAGCGACTCGAGGTACGCTGATAGGCCGCATATGAAGGATGTTAAAGCCGCAAGCGGCATCGATCGGCCGGAACCCCGCCGCGGCTCCGGCCGGCCGGCGGGGTTCGCGCACCGCCGGCCACCCGCCACCGCAGATGCTGACACGCATTTTCCTCGCCCGTCCACCGGGCGATTCACACAAACGCGTTCGGCAGCCCTCCCCATGACTCACAACAAATCTGGTGCAGACCGGTCGATGCAGCGAGAAGATACAGCCGTTGGATAATGATAATGCATTTGGCCACCGGACCAGACTAAATTGTTCGGCGGGCCGGAAAATTTATACAGATTCCTGGACGGTGACTACAAACAGAAAAAAAACGGCCGATGACGCCATGAACGCCGAGCAGTAGAAAAACATCGACTTACCTTTCTATCAACTCGGCCCGTTTTCTTTCTAAGCCCTCGACACACAATCCATCGTGAGCTGAACGCTGGTATGTTGTTCCACAGTTCTACCAGTAAAATGGGCGCCTGGACATCCTGTTGTGAAAGTTTAACAGCGGAAAAGTCGGTCATATAGTTGTATCTGTTGCATGTGTAATAGCTGGTTGCTACATGCGCTCTTACACTGTTTGCCCAACCTTAGCGGCAAGGGGCGTTGCTCATAAGATGGTGACGTCACGTGCGCGGTACGCCATTTAGATATTAAAATCATACACCAAATAATATTCTAATGACATGTTAAATTTATAGCCTAATGATATAAAAAGTCCAAGTTCGAGTCATCAGTGCTCAAGTCCAAGTCAAGTCACGAGTCTCTAAATTTAGCTAATGACTCGGACTCGAGTTCGAGTCTCGGACTCGAGTACTACAACACTGGTTCAATCTAATTCACAGTTGCATGGTTATTCAGAATTCAGAGCTAATCTCCTTTGGAGTTAACATCTGATATTAATACAGAGACAATATCATTGGATGGTGATAAGGAATAAGGATTTAAACTCTAATTGCAGTTACATTGGGGTTCTCACAGCCTGCCGGATAAACCTCGTCGGTTAAAAGTCCGACCAGATCATTTATTCCAGGATAAATGAGCTCATAACAGCTAATTAACTAATGCATTAGTAGTATAAATCATTACAAACTTGTAGCTAAGATCACCACCATTTGAACTATATTTTGTTATAGCGGAATTTTTAGTTGAATGATTTATTACTTAAATTATAATACCGAATTATAATTAATAATAATAAGCATATTCAAACAGCTTCTGGCATAACACTCGTCTCTCCTGCATTCATCCTCTGTTCCTGATCTCGACGCCTCAGGACGACGGCCTGCGCTCTGCTGCAGAGATCCTCCAGCAGGTGGATGTCCAGCAGTGCCTCGTCCTGTTAGTCATCAGGATCGGTAACATGGTTCTGGATCTGGAGGACAGTTTGGGACCCATCAGTTCAGACTGTGGGAGAAAAGCTGCAGAGGGACTCTGAAGGTGGTTTTCTGGACCGGTGGACAAAGCTGGACCGGCTCTGTAATTCACTGACCATTGATCCAAAGAAGTTATTGAGGTACTGGTTGGTGAAAGAAACTAGGTGTGGACAGCGTTCTAAAGATACATTTAAGAACCTCATTAGCTCCACCCACAGGTGATGATGGGTAAAGTTCACTGTTGTGACATTTATTAATGCTCTTGTGACCTCAGGTACGGTTTCTAAGCCTTCAACCAGATCACAGAAGATTTCGTAGGGACTAACAGAGGCACTGTCAAGTTTTGTTGTGATTTAGATTTTTTCCCTCAGTAATGCTCCACTTGAAAGAGCCCAGTCGGCAAGGAACAGCTCAGAACAAGGATTTCCCCTTTTTTGTTTATTATTGAAATTTGTTTTCTTGATTGGTGAAGGGGTCATACAGTCATTCAGGTTGAAAACCTTGAACACAAGAGTAACAGGAGATATTGCGTTATTTCAAGTTTAAACAAACACAAATCAATAAAATGTAAAAAAAGTTAGTCAGTTACAATTAACTGAGTGCAACCAAACTAGCAATGCCTTAGCATTAAATCAGCATAAGTGCCAACATACTTTAAGTTTTAGCATTAATCTCACATAAATATATCTGTTTACCATTTAACTTAAGTAACTAAGACATGCAAATAGTGGAGTGTCAAACAAAAGCACAAGTCCAATAAAGCCATCAGGTTTACTGATCCAAACAATTGGACTGGTTTGAGTCACTAACTTAAGCAATAAGCTGCACTGTCAAGCTTAACATAAACTTCAGACTTCAAACTAGGCAGACTAAGTGAAAATAATTAACTGAAAGCCACTAACATTTACAATAAACTAAGTCAGATGCCAACTGAGACAAACATTTTACATGTGCACATGTGGAGCACATAATAAGGCACAAGTTTATCCTTTTCACCTTCCACAACAACAGGTGAATAATTCAAGAAAGTCAAATCTCCTACCAGTTGCGTTTGACTGTGAACTGAGGGATTTTAGTTTTCTTGGTTTGCTTGTTTCTTTAAGCTTTTGCTCTCAACAAACTTTCCTCCTTTGTCCTCCACAGCATGTATTGAACTGATGTTCAAGATGGCCGTTTAACAGGAAGTTCCTCCTCTTGACAGGAAGTCGGTGGGGTGCTTTTCTGGTTATGTTGCAAAAAATGCAAATGATTGATTGCCCCCTGCAGGTCCACCTGAAAATTTGTTTTGTTTTAGGAAGTGAATGAAGGAGGTTTCCGTCGTGCTTTCTGTCAGTTGGCGTGACAGGCACAGATGTAGATTAAATACAATTTATTAAGTTTACCGTTTCCAGGAAACAAAGATCAATTTCATTGCACCAAAAAGAAATTGCTTTAAAAGTAGGAACTATGCTGGTCTGGAATCCTGATAGCTGAGAGAATAATTAAAAACCCAATTAAAATTAATTAGACTGTATTGGGGGAGAACTACTAAAGAAAACAAACAGAATACACCTTAGTGCCTCCAACAAAACTCCACAAACCCTGGTGAATACAACACAACAGAAAATCTCTCCTGCCACTAGTCTCCTTAACCTAATCTAAATAAAACCAGCACAGGACCCAGGGACAGCATAGGTCCTCCTGTGGGTTAAAACCGGGCCAGGGGACTAAATAAAAACTCTCCCTGCCTTACTAAACTAGGAATAAAACCCTAAAACAGTAGTTAAAACAGCAGCCAAACCAATAACTGAAACAGTAGCTAAAACAGTAGCAGGTCAACCTGCAGACTAAAGAGATCTAAACTAGATCAGCGTCCCCAGCAGCCAGGTGATGATCTACTGCCTTTACCTTCTCTGCAGTAAAACCGATCCACGGTGCTCCGGACGTCGCTCTAGAAATGCGCTGCCTCTGCAGGAATCAAAACAGGATGGATCCTCCTCAGAGATCTACCTGCTTTTAAATGTAGACGCTCATTACCTGTCTCATCCCCACCAGGTGTGCTCTGTCACCGCCTCTTCCATATATGGGCAAGAGAACCAGCGCACAGCGCCCTACTTCCTGGACAGCAGCCCCGGCTACAATCTGAAGAGACCAAGAGTGGAGAAAAAAACAGTTAAAGCAGCTGTGCTGTCCTCACCCTGAGTTTTCCTGATTTATTTATTATTTCAGCAGCTAGACAGCCAGATAACGACGCTCCAATAACCAAACTTCTTTCTCTCTTTAGTTTATTGAAGAGTGACCTCTGACCTCTGCCATCGCTTTAGCCATCGTAAACTGTAACATTACAGGCTTTGGATTAGCAACAAACATTACAAATCAGTCACTCTTGCTGCAAGCTAAAATAAAAACATTTTCATAACTTTAGCGTACAATCATTTACACCTCAGTTAAATAAGGTAAAAAGAAAGTTAATGTTTTCACAATTAACCAATACTTACGAACAAATCTCGTCTGAAACACAACGTGAAAGATAGTAATCAGCCCACAACTGCTCGGTGCTCACTGAGCTCTATTATACACTGGATTGATGATTGGCCCTAAAAACTGAAGTCACTGGCCGCCATCTTGCTACTCCCTACTCTCACAGAATCCCACAGGATTTGGTTGCAACAACAAGCAGTTTGCTGGCTGTGTGAAAACGTTTCACAGGTAATTTTACAGTCAGTGGATGTACTAACATTATTAACTACTAGGAAATTAGGTGATGAAATATTTTACATGTTAGACATATTAAATACATATGTGTATATATATATATATATATATATATATATATATATATATATATATATATATATATATATATATATATATATATATATTTAAATAAATAAAATGCTAAATATTTCAGTACTTCATAGTTTTAGAACATAACACAAAAGTATATGGCATTTGACATTTTAAAAGTTTTAAGCCCCCTGAGCATGAGAAAATCCTCGTTATTCGATGCTGTAGCGCACATATTCCCTAGTTACTGGAGGAAAATAGGGAGTACCAATATGGCGGCTGGTGGCTTCACAGCGACTCGTTCTAACAGCGGCTATTAGCACTCCAGTGGATAATAGAGATCAGTGATCAAAACCGACTCATACAAAAAACTGCATAGAGCAGCAGCTTTTACATTAATCTCTTTCTCTTTTTATACATTT
This sequence comes from Fundulus heteroclitus, assembly GCF_011125445.2. NCBI lineage: Eukaryota > Metazoa > Chordata > Actinopteri > Cyprinodontiformes > Fundulidae > Fundulus > Fundulus heteroclitus. Next base: position 494,037 of record NW_023396550.1, on the reverse strand, counting down.
ACCCAAATCAACTGTACAGTATTTATCCTCTTTTTAATCTTAAATCAATGAACGTGAACCATTCAAATTGACAAAGTATCACATAAAGCTATAACATTAATTAAAAACAGCCCACACATAAAATGGTGTATATGAATTATTTTAAATCACATTTCAATCATGTTTGTTAATCATTCATTAAATTACCGTCTCTCAATAACTCAAAAGCACACTGTTGCTTGTTTTAGCTCATAAAACCAGCTCGCTTAACTATATAGCATTAGTTGGCATATAGTAATAGTACAAATCACATGCAGCAATAGCTCAATTAACACAGATAATTTACACAAAACACAATTTTTTACATCCTCAATTCACTCATATACCTTCATCTGTCTCCAGCTGGTTTTAAACATCGTCTCCAAGCATAACAATATAACAAAGATACTTTCTCCATGAAATCAGTGAGCAATCAGCCAGAATCAGCAGTAGTTAGCATGCTATGCTAAGCGCTAATCATCATTACTCACCGCAGTTTTCACTCGACAAAACACAACAACACGATGATGTCCCGCAACCAGAAACCCTCCTGGCAGGTGCAGATAATCTCCTAGGATCAATAACTCAAGATATAACACAGTTTTAATCAGTATTTACTTAGTAACTAGTTATATTGACGCCTCCTGTTCTAACTCTCTCTAAACTGCAGTAACGGCATCAGCGCAAAGAGAAAAAAGACAAAAGAAGAAGCGCGTAGAGCTTGTAGCTGTGAATACGCTCCCTGCTGGCAGAAATATGGAACTACAACAGAAACAAACTATTGAACATTACAAATAATACAAAATTAATATTCTGCCTTTTTTAGATCACAAGGGAAGTGAGGAAAGCTTTTCCAAATATTCCAGCCATCAGCTTTTCTACATCAAAAAGAACATGGAAAAGGAAAGAGTTGCTCTGGGTGAACAAATACTGACGGCATCAGGTGGACTAGGCAGGGATTTTAGGGCTAAATATTGCAATGTAGAGCTAATATATAGAATATGCAACTAGAGTTTATTGCAAAGTGGTAAACCTTGTTTCAGTGTCTAAGCTGTGTTTAGGGAGATGCTACAAAATCTGCTGGCCACGCCCACATTAAGACATTTATGTCATGTGGAATATGAAACGCATGGAAGTGATAAAAGCCGACTATTTGATGACATTTATAGTTACATAGAGACAAAGAAAAAGAAACTTCATGTCCTGTTAAATCCCCAAAGAATGTTTTTTAGCCTGTGGAACAAGCAGTGATCAGGTAATGCTCCACAATAACCACACTAAAATGTTTTCACTTCAATTAGATTTTATTTCTATAGCGCCAGTTCACAACACGTCATCTCAAGGCTCTTTACAAAGTCACATTCAATCAGGTCCTAAAAAGTAGCTCTCAGTGTTTCCAGTCCAGAGTGCATGTAGGAGGGAAACATTTGGTACTAAAACGCCTCTCACTGCATGGCAGAAATTGTGGCATTAAGCACATCTGTGGTCAGAAGCTTTGGGCATTACGCCATCCAGTTGAGTCCCAACAGAAACAGTTTATGAAATATGGAACCTGGCAACTTCTCCCCTTCATGATACGCCTTCACTCAAGGCTTTGGATGCAAGCATAGAGACATATGCAGCAGCTTCTTCTTATTATTTGATTATTATTCTGCTTCCACACAAACATGAGTGTCAGCCGCATCTTGGCTGAAGGAAGAATGATGAGGGCGGACTGCAACAAGTTTGGAGTTAACACGGTGAAATCTAGCCAGAGTTGAACTAAACTGGAGCATTAGAAGACAAAAGGGCAGCTAGAGAGAGCAACGGCAACGCCATAAAGCAACTGGAATCATTCTAGAGCTCCGTATACGCATGAGGTGTTCACTGTCAAGATCTGGTTGAAATCACTAAGGTAGTTGAAAAAATGGCCCAGACAAAAAAGAATTTAAAAGGTGCACCAAGAGGTAAAAAGCTATTTATTCAAGGATTCACAGCACACTGTTAGGTTTAAACACCAAACATCTTATTCAGCAACCTGCACAAAGAAGACACAGAGAATCAGTTAAATTGATCTTGCAAGGAGAGTGCTCGGAGACCGTTCAGTTTACAATCCTCCAAACCACTCTGAAGCAGTCTCCGCTCGCCAGGCTTTTTATTGAAAATGGAACGCCCTAGTTACACAGGATTTCAACTGCTGAGGGAAGGGGAACAAACCAGTTGAAATCTATTAGGCAGGGAACCAATACACAACAACAGCATTCATTGTTATGGGAGTAACTTCTTTATCTTCCACAGGCAGCTGCAAGATACAATTGGGTGCAACCTGCAACTGCTCGCATGCTTGTGTTCTGATATAAGGAGAAATAACACTTCAGTAATAAGTATAATATAATATTATAAATGGTCAAGAATGTTATTAGTAAAATATAAGATTGCATAGTCATTTAGTTATTATAAGTGAAACATAATATAACTAGAATATAGATTAAAAGTAGAATAACTATAATAAATCCAACATTACCCTCCTGTTTATTCACTTTAAGCTATGTTTCATCCTTTATTGGTCTCTTCTTGTCAGATTTTCAACCATAAATTCATTCACAACTTAAAGGTTACACCCAGAGGTCGTCACAGTCGTCGGGATCAGGATACAGGTCTGGAAAATTAAGAGATGTCTCTTCGTCTTCATTTTCAGAATCAGCTGGTGATTTTTCAGTTACAAGCAGCGCATACATTTCCTCTTTTACGGGCTGTATGGCTGTTGTTATCACTCTAGTGCACCATGCTCTTATAAACAGAATACAGCAACATCCACATAAGGTCAGAATAGCTGCAAACACAGCAATAGACATTAAAATTGATACCACTAGCTGTTTGTATTTTCCAAACACTTCTCCAAAGCCATCCCACATAGATGTATCAACTCCAGAATGGTCTTTCATTTTGCTGTTTAAGGAACGGAGGCCTTCTAGGGCCTTTGTCAAGCTGCCATCTGCCGCAGTGTTATTTGGAATAAAGGTACAACACTGTTCTCCAAAGATGGCACAGACACCTCCTTTTTCTGCTAGGAGCATATCAACAGCAATTCTGTTCTGGAAAGCCATTATAGAGGTAGCTGACAGTTGTTCATGGATGGCTGCAAAACCTTGTTCTGTTTTATTACCTAATCTCTGAACGTTATAATGGATGTAGTTGATTCTGTCTACGTTTTTATTTATAGTGCACCACCAACAAATAAAAGATTCAAATCCTGCTGCAATCTGATTTACGATTTTGTACTCATCTAGAACTCCGCGGGGAACTCCTATGCTATCAATATAAGTTGGATCGTCCTCACTCCAACCTTGTACTGCTCTCTTGTTTCTTTTTTGCCAAGTGTGTGGAAAAACACTTTTCACCGCGGTCAATAATTCCCGTACTGTAAATGGAGTTACAGAAACTGGCAAAATCCATGTCACAGATGCACAAAGGCCAATGGTGTTATAAGGGAGTTTGTCAAACAATCTATTATCACCACACCACCACCAGATGTCACTACGTGCTACAGGTTTGAAAGTTATGTTTACTGAAAGTATTTCTGTACACTGGGTCTCATTTAACTTTCCTATTTTTTTGCCTGATCCAGTTCTATTTACACATGTGAAGTTACCTGGAGCCACATGTTTTGAAAACAGCGGTTTTCCTTTATCTTCAGTAGTTAGAGGGTAAATAGTGTCCCAGAATGTACAGTTTCCAGAAGGCACTGTGTTATTCATTATTTCAGTCAGACATTCAGGAGTCATTGTTGCTGGTACAACCTGTAGCAAGGGTCTGGGACCCATACAAACTAAACAACCTGTGGATACAGTATGAGCAGCTTGTTCCACCATTAAAAGCCAATTATTGCTTTTTCCGGACATTCCTGTGGTAATTTTGAACCAATCATCTGCAGTAGGATCTACATATATGTGTGGAGTTATTGGAGAGACAGTTTTTTGTCCTAAAGTAACTTCAGGCATCATTATTGTTGTCAGGTTTGGGCAGAAAAACAAGGTAATGCACGGATCTGTCTGGTGAGGGCGCCAAATACACAGGGCTAAACCATGACAGGGAGGATCTTTAAATTTTCTGAAACTGGCTGGTTTTCCAAAAGGTTTATGGGTGGTATTTATCGTCAGGAAAATAGTATTACTGGCATCAGTTAGTTTCACCTTTCCTTTCCACTGTCTGGCAATGTTACTCGTACCATATGTGTTTTGTCTCCACGTATGATCTGTTGTCTCAAACACATTTTCCCAATTGTGCCCTGTCTGTTTCATTCCTGTGCCATCTAAATACCATTTGTAACCTTTCCAATCAGAAGCTTTGTAACCTCCTATCTTGAATTGGTCTTTATTAAAACTAATCACAGTCCGGATCTTATTATTCTGATAACAAAAATATAGCTCTTCAGTTCTTTTGTCATCTTTCGACTCTTTACATGGATTTTGTAATATTTTCATAATTTGGGAAGGTTTAGGATTGTAGTATCCCACTCTTCTTGGTTCTCTGGCTTTTTTTAGTTCTATAAGGAATTTGAGCTTCCCATAGCCATATAACTACTGCTGCCACGGTTAGGATGGCTATCCCCAACCACACAAGTCTTTTCCCTTTTTCAGTTAGCATTCTGTTTGCAGATTGAAATCCTTCCTAAAGACCCCTCGGCAGAGGTGTGGACAATCTTCACCGATTTGAGACGATTGTATACTAGAAATACAACCCCCTTTGTACAACGGACTTACTCTGAGGGTCGTTGAAGAATTACAATACTACAACAGATACCACAAAGCGATCACTAGGAGGCAGACTAATACAGTCAAATTGAATGCAATAATGGAAATTGTGACCTTAGTCATGTTTAATGATTCTTTTGCAATGTGTTAAGTGAATCCACGTGCTTCGCTCTGCAATCTTTACAGCAGTTCCAGTGGTCAGCAAAACCTGGAAAGGTCCTTCCCACTTAGGTGAATGCCAATGTTTCTTCTTTATGCTTTTTATCAGAACCCAGTCCCCTGGTTCAACTAACTGGTTTTCCCGTGGAGACACAGAAGTTGTAACACTGTCAGTTTGTTCTGTCACTTGTTTGTGTTTTTCCAGCATTTTTCTCATATAGTCTGCTAGAGTGCTTTCATCATCAGTTTCCCATTTGTTCTCAAAATAGGGCAGTCTATATGGTTTACCAAACACCATTTCATAGGGTGTCAGGCCATTTGTGCTAGTAATGTTTATGTGCAGTTTAACAAGGTCTAGGCACTGAGTCCACGGCCTTCCTGTTTCTTCCATGCACTTTCTTAGTCTGTTCTTTATTGTTCCGTTAGTTCTATCAACTAAGCCCGCACTCTGAGGATGATATGAACAATGGTTTTTTAAGTCTATATGAAAGGCTTGGCCTATTTTAACAATGATTTGGTTCAAAAAATGTGATCCATTATCACTGTAGATTTATTTTATTTTTTTCTGGTATCCCATAGCGAGGGATAATGTCTTTACATAAAGCTGTTGCCACTGTTAACGCATCTGGATGTTTTGTGGGAAATAGTTCTATCCATTTGGAAAATGAATCAACTATTCCCAGAAAAAAATTTTATTCCCTTCACTAGGACTTAATTCAATAAAGTCCATGTGTAGATGTTGAAACGGATAATCAGGTTTTGGAAACTGACCTCTTTTTGGTCTCAGGTTCCCCTGAGCATTGTTTTTTGCACATATCAGACATGATCTACAAAAATTATTTGAATAAGAATTAAACCCATAGGGTGTGTATACTTTGTTTATTAACCCCACTATCCCTCCTGTTGAGACATGGGACTTCCCATGGCTCAAAATTGCTGCCCATTTATAGAGATTTATTTCTTGTTGTGGGGCCTGGTTTTGCATTTCCCTTAAAACATCATGAGTTAAAGGCTCAGGGTCCATAGAAAGTGTGCACACGAAAGTGTCTGTCATTGCAGCTGTTTTGGCAGTCTCGTCTGCAAAAGCATTTCCTTTAGAAATAGGGTCAGTTTTATTTGTGTGTGTACGGCTCGAAGGAGTTCTTTTAACAAATTTGCATGAGTTACTGGTTTTCCAGTCGATATTATCATGTCTCTATTTTTCCAATGTTGGGCAAATGTGTGTGTGGTTGCAAAGGCATACTGGCTGTCAGTGTAAATGGTTACTTTTTTTTCCTTTCATGAGTTTACAGGCCTCAGTCAAGGCCACTAATTCTGCAGCTTGGGCAGAGTAGTGTTGTAGCAAAGAAAAAGCTTTTAGTACTGTGTCAGAGGTCACTACAGAGTAGCCAGTTCTTGTTTTGCCTTTGTCATCCTTTTTGGATGAGCCATCTACAAACAATGTTTCTCCCTCAGTCAGGGGAACGTCCTTCAGATCAGCCCTGCTTTTGGCTGTCTGTTCGGCTAAAGCTTGACAGTCATGATGCTCGCCATCAAATTATCTAATTTAGAGAATGTGTTTACATTAAAGAAATACTTTGGGATCTGCCCTTTAATTTTTTCCAAATCCTTTTTTGTTCCTGTTGATTTCTGTCGCTCTGCAAAGTTTAACTTCTGTGGTAAAACAATTTAAACCAGTAACATTCTTCATAAATTCTTAAACATCAGCAACTCCATCTGAGGATAACTGTAAAACTGATACATGACTAGACGTAGGGCTGATAAAATCTATCTAATCAACCGGGTTGTACTTTTACCAAACAGCTTTAAGTTCCATTTTAACTTTTAACTTTTGTTTCTGCTAACTGGTGATTCCTAGACCTACAATTAGCAGAAGTTGTTAATGAGCTAATTTCTGCTTTCCTTAGATCAACCAGTTTTAAGTCTAGTGTATTATATTCAAACTAGGGCTTTCAAACTATTAAAATTTTAATTTCAATTAATCTCGTATTCTATCTTTTATATTTCTGAAAGTATAAAAACTCATTTGGAAATTTTAATATGCACTTTTGCAATAAACCACACTAGTTAAAATTATGCTTATACAAACACAGATATAAGTTTTATTATTCATTTATTATTTACTCTCTTTCTCAAACACATATTCCTGAGCGGTCCCTTAGTTAGTCAAATGCAGAGACAGCAAGTCTCCCTCTAGAGGGGAGGGCTGCGCCCTGAGCAGCAGGCGGGACATACCAACTATCAGTGACCAATCCTCGGCTGTTTACAGCGATGTTGGGGCTGTAGGTGTAGTAACAGATGACGCGCATAGTTGATGGGTGTTTCTAATAATGTGTTGTTCCTGGGGGTGTCACCAGGAACCGTTAATTCTCCGCCCAACACATTCAGATGTTGGTCAGGTTTGTTTATCATATCTATTGTCCTGCTTTAGGTCAAACTGTCCCCCCGAGGTTCGCCTCAGCTCATTGTAAAAAGTCTCCCCTACATATTCCATCCAGCTCCACTTCTCCCATATAATCTCCCCATATGCTGTTTGCCAAGTTAATAAAGTTATAACATTACAATATAAAAAGACCCTACTCTATTATTTTTACAGCTGTCATGAATCCATTGTCAAATACAAGCTTCGTGCATTAATAGTGTAACTGAATACTTTCCCCACGGCTCTGGTTAACTGTACTCCATAATTAGGCACCCAAATAACACAAAAACAAAACCTTTATCCCCAGTTTCAATCAAATGCATCGTAATTCTCTTACGCTTCAGTTGCTATTCTCAGCTCTGTCATACGCACAAATCTACACACACAGACTTACACACAAAAACCCATTTGCGCACAAACATCAATCTCCGCGGATCCAAGCAGTCTCTCCCCCACTCACTCAAACAAAATGATCTCATTTCCACAGACACAATATGTTGTACAAGACAGACAGACAGCTTGCGCGTAGTGTTCTGCGAGACGTCTCTCTCTTTTTTTTTTTTTTTTATACGAAACCTCCTTGTTCTAAAAAAAAAACTCCCAGAGTGTTGCTCTGTATTTCCCCTTTAAATTTCCCGATTTATTAATGATAGCCTTCTGGAATTTTAGCTATTTTCTGTTTGTTAAGTCACCTCTTAAACCTGAATTGTATTATTTTACCCATGTAGCTAAATGTTAAATTTGATCAGAGTGGGTCCTGCTGTTTTTATCCAGACTTGGGTCTGGGCAAGACCTTCTTTTGCCATTTGCTTCTCCTTGTTTTTGCATTTTAATTTAATTTTTTCCTGTAGTTCGTTTATGCCAGAAGTGGATAGTTTGCCATTGAAGTTGTACCCTTTTTTTTTTTATCTAATAACATAAGGGCACAATTGCTGCTTTATCTTCTTTCTCAACAACTTTCCAATCTTTACATGTAAGTTCTTGAGTAGCTCGCATTTTTGTTCACTTTGTCCCTTTCCCATTTTGGTGAATGTTTGGACCCAGTGGGTTGCAACACCTGCTGTGTTCTAACACTGGGTTTATTTAGACAAGATGACGATCAATAACTGTTTGTGGTAAAACTCACTTCAACCTTCAAGGTGGAGTTTTCTTGCCTACATGCATCCACAAAAGCTCGTCATATTTGTTCTTGCCTGTTTTGGTATGAAATAAAATACCTAGTGGTATTTGTATTTCCTCACACACACACAGTCACACTTTTGAGCTCTTACTTTTAATCTAACACAGAGGACGCCGCCGTCCTTCACAGAATTTAACTAGTTAGTTTAAACTAGAGGAGTCTGTCCTCCTGCGGACTTTAACTGTTTAGATTTCCTATTTTTTTAAAACAGAGGACTCCGCCGTCCTTCACAGAATTTAACTAGTTAGTTTAAACTAGAGGAGTCTGTCCTCCTGCGGACTTTAACTGTTTAGATTTCCTATTTTTTTAAAACAGAGGACTCCGCCGTCCTTCACAGAATTTAACTAGTTAGTTTAAACTAGAGGAGTCTGTCCTCCTGCGGACTTTAACTGTTTAGATTTCCTATTTTTTTAAAACAGAGGACTCCGCCGTCCTTCACAGAATTTAACTAGTTTGTTTAAACTAGAGGAGTCTGTCCTCCTGCGGACTTTAACTGTTTTTTATCTGCTACCTGATAGTGCCTAGGATTGTCAGGGTTTTATCTTGTTTCTCAGAAAACAGAGGACTCCGCCGTCCTTCACAGAATTTAACTAGTTAGTTTAAACTAGAGGAGTCTGTCCTCCTGCGGAATTTAACTGTTTTTTATCTGAAATGTTCACTCATTCCTCTTTAACGAAATTCTACTCACAATTCTCTGTGTCTCTGGAATTCTTCAACCTTCGGATCCCAGCCCGTAAAGGAGGGACCAGTCCCGGAAAGGGTCTTAGTGCTGTGGCCACAGACTTGCTGGAACCTCACTTTACCTGCTGGGGTCGTTAGGTATGTTGAAATCCGGCTCGAAGGACCATTTAATGTTAGGTTTAAACACCAAACATCTTATTCAGCAACCTGCACAAAGAAGACACAGAGAATCAGTTAAATTGATCTTGCAAGGAGAGTGCTCGGAGACCGTTCAGTTTACAATCCTCCAAACCACTCTGAAGCAGTCTCCGCTCGCCAGGCTTTTTATTGAAAATGGAACGCCCTAGTTACACAGGATTTCAACTGCTGAGGGAAGGGGAACAAACCAGTTGAAATCTATTAGGCAGGGAACCAATACACAACAACAGCATTCATTGTTATGGGAGTAACTTCTTTATCTTCCACAGGCAGCTGCAAGATACAATTGGGTGCAACCTGCAACTGCTCGCATGCTTGTGTTCTGATATAAGGAGAAATAACACTTCAGTAATAAGTATAATATAATATTATAAATGGTCAAGAATGTTATTAGTAAAATATAAGATTGCATAGTCATTTAGTTATTATAAGTGAAACATAATATAACTAGAATATAGATTAAAAGTAGAATAACTATAATAAATCCAACACACACCTTCATCAATATGAAACCATTTACTATTTACATAAACTGCATTTATTTCACATTTCAAACACACATCACTGTCACATTTAACTCTTCCAAAGAATGTCAAGAATCTTCTTCAAAATGAGCAGAGCTTAAAATGTTGGTCTCTATGTAGTAATAAAGATTCTCTGCATGTGTAACAAAGGCAGGTTTTTAGGTTGGCCCTGAAGTGTTAAGCTTTACTGTAAATGTCCCAGCAATAGGTTGGATGATGTGGGCAGAGAAAAACAGCGTAGCTGCATCCCTGTTGCCTTGCTGGCCACATCTAGCTTCAGCAGATCATTTGGTTTTCACAAACTCTGTCACACTTCATTGGGATTGTCTGCAAACTGCATTGCTTCATTATAAATATGATCTGGATGTTCACAGATAACAATGATCCTGTAGTTTAACACATAGCAGCAAAAGAAAAGGATGGAAGCTTGTTTTCTATGAAGATGTGGTAGTGTGACCTCTGAACATGGAGCTGATCTTAGTGGATGGAACACATGGAACCATAAAGGTGATGTTACCTATTTTCTGCCATTGTAGACTTTGATTCATGGAACAACTGCTCCTTGTGTTCTATGGTAAAAGCAGCCAGAGCCTCCAGTTACAAACTGGCTGAGTAAATGTATTGTTTGGTGCTGATTTTCTGCCGTTTAGTAACTGAATCCTCAGCATGTGGAGCATTTCATGGTGTCATAATGGACGTGTGATCATGCTATATTCAGCTAATCCTCAGCAGGATCTGCAACATGAAAACAGTAGACGGCTTTCAGATTGTCTGCAGGTAACTAAATGCCAGCTTAGTCAGCTGCTAAGTCAGATGAAGGCCTGATTGCTCACTCGCATTAGCATTTGTAATTATTTAGTCATTTGTATACCTGTACCTCAGTAACAATGCTTATTCAGAACGTTGTGAATCTGTGAACTGACTTACTAAAATAAGGAGAAATAATTCTCTAGGAGCTCTAGTAATAATCTGCATTAGAACAACGGCTCATTTTAGCAGCAGCAGTGTGCTGATATTAAGGACTACAGTTTACTTTGTTACTTTGATGGATTTTTAGCATTATTTGGTGTTAGTTTGTGTTTTTAGTGGATTCTTGGTTTTTATCTTGTTTTTCTGTTTCTGTTTTGATGCCATAATTCCAGCAAAGCATCAACTAATTGTTGTTTAGTGTTAAAGGGCTAAAAATGGTTAAAGTGCAGATTGTCATGTGATCAGCAGCTCCTTGCAGCTACTGAGCCTCTGACCTGCTGTGGAAGCAGAAAGGATGGACTTAGTTTTTCACTCACTGCTTCAGGGTTCTGCTTCTGGTTCTGTTCACTAAATAATGACCCAATGGAATCTGTGCTGCTGTTGTATTTCCCTCATTTTAAGAGCTGCTGAGGAACAGATGATCTTTTATTCATGTCCTGATAAATGAAAGCTTAGAACTGACTGTGGTTCTGCTCACTTTTTACCATCACTGACATGTTTGGATCATTTAAAAACGCAGCAAATGGGTTTAATAATCAGACATCATGCAGTTTATCTTTTCACCACCAGAGGGAGACAAATCTCCAGCAATGAAGAGTCCAGTTGGTTCCCAGTTAAAGCAGGTTGTGGTTCCATCAGAGCTGAACAGAAGCTGGATCAGCAGAACAACAATGAAGCCATTTAAACAGCAGCAGAGTGTTTGTGTTCACACTGGGAGTCATGAGAAGGCTTCATGTCTTCAGACGTCAGCAGGTGAACTTTCCTCTGACTCCCACTCAGCCAGACCAGTCTGAGCAGTTCCTGCAGCAGGAAGCAACCAGCAGCTCTGTTCTCTGGGCTCATTTCTCCTCAGGACGCCATCAGGAAACATTTTCAGCACAACTTCTCTCCTTTCTCATCAAGACTTTATCAACCTGCCTCTGATATCACTGCAGACGCTCTGCTGACTGTTTTAGTCTGAAAGGAAAACTACAAACCAGGTGAGCTGTGACGTCATCAGATGATCAGAGCTGATGTGCAGATGAATGATTTGTGTTTCCTCTGCAGGTGAAGGTAGAAAGTGTTTCTGAGCTCTAGAACTACACTGAACAGAACTAGAAACATGAACTTGCAGAGAAATAGTTCCTGTTTTGCTGCTTTGAGCAGAGCCGTGCATGGAGCCAACGTGATGTAGCAGAAAGTAGCAGCGTTCACATGCAGCCCTACCCTGAGAAAGGCATCTAGCTTCAACAGACTCGCTCCATCATGTCAGAAGTAATGTGGAACATTTAGATCCAAGACTAAAACTACAGCCAGCTTTATGTTCTGTTCTCCAGTTTTTAGACCCAGTACCATCCCAGCTTTATTTATAGAGCACTGTCAGAACACATTCAAGCAGACATTTTTAGTTGGACCTTTCAGTCGGCTTTGCAGCAGAACCTGGTCCAGTTCAGAAGAAGAAGAAATCTTTATTTGAAGTTACAATTTTACATTACAATGAAATCTGTCTTCTGCATTTAACCATCCCTTAGGGAGTAGCGGGCAGCTTCTCCAGAACCCAGGGAACAATCGGGGGTTAAGGGTATTGCTCAGGTTTGCTCCAGGTTCTAGCAGCCTTATCAGAACCAAGAGTTCTGCTCTAACTACTGGACCACCACTCCCCCTCAGTAATTGTTCCCTGAGCTAAGATCTAAAGCTCAGAGACACTCGCTGTCTTCAGTCCAGAACCTCTCACCTCTCTGGTTCTGAAGGCATTAGAAAAGCTGCTGAAGGAGGACCTGATGGAACCGGGTCAGGACAGTTTGGACCTCCTGCAGTTTGCTTCCAGGACAGGTCGAGGACTGGATGGTGAGACAGGGACACTTTGAAAGCTGCTCTGAAACATCTGGAGGAAGCAGAGGACCTTGTTGGTTCCCTTTTTATGGACTTCTCTTCTGCTTTTAATCCCATCCAGCTCCACATTTTAGCAGACAGCTTCCAGAACCTCTAGAACTTGGACTCTGTTCTGATCTGGTGGCTGATGGACTTTTTAACTCTGAGACTTTTTAACAGTGGTTTCTCCTCTGTTCTTTGTTTTCTACACTAATGATGGTCAAAGCCATGGCAGAGGCTGCTACATTATTGGACCTGCAGGAGGTTCTGTCCTTGTGTCCGTTCCCAGCAGTGATCCATCAGAACCGGGTCTCCTGGTGGAGGAAGGTGTCAGATGGAGCAGTTCCTCCTGTTTAAACATCAATGTGGTGAAAACTAAAGAGCTGTGAGTGATGTGAGGAAGAAGCCGACTGTCCTCCTCTGTTTTCAGGAAGAATGCGTCTGTTGAAGGAGTGAAGCTGGAGAAACACCTCTGGACCCAGACGGACAGAACCTCTGAAGCCCACATTGGTGCTGTGTGCAGAAAGCAGCGTGCACACAAAGCATCAAGCAGAAGCTGCAGCACTCTGACTGGGAGCTGCCTTGTTTTAATGTGGACCTGATCTGAATGAATCTGCTGGAAGGTTTTCTCTGAGCTGCCGGCACGGCTCACTTCCTGTTAAACACCAGAACCAGCTGCAGGCTGAAGATGTGCAGCTAAACTACTGGATCATTCAGGACGCAGCTACACACTGCCACCATGGAGAAGCAGCCGCTTCCAGCAGCTCTCAGCGTTCTGCAGGAGAACCAGCAGATGAAGCTGGTGTTTAGTGACTGTTGTTTTCTGTCCTGATGTCTTCCTGGCAGCTGCAAACCAAACTGCTCCTTGAAGAGAAGAAAGAAACTTTGAACCTTGAAGCTTCCAGGAACTCCACTGCTGCTCCTGCTGCTGCCCCGCCCTCCTACCTGTCCCACCTCCATCACAGCTGAAGCTCCGCCTCCTTCCAGGTAGCAGCTCACCTGTGTCTCAGTGGTTCACATCTTGTTCTTCAGCACTTTGGAGCGTCTGAACAAACTGTAAGTTTGCTTTGTTTCCTACCAGAACTTTGTCTTGAGGAACTTTCCTCTTTGTTTCTGCTCTCTGATGTCTGGAGAACATGTTCACTTCTGATTTCAGCACAAAGTTTCATCTCTGCTGTCTGAAGACTAATCTACAGGATTATTAGATTATTGATGAACTGGAACCAAACAACATGATGAACAGCTGATGTTCAGATGTGATGTTTAGATGAGCAGAACTCTGTCGACCCAATCAGAGCTTCACGGCTCCAGATGATCCGTCTAAAATCTAAATATCTGGGAGCTTAAAGACAGGAACGTCCTTCATGTTGAGTTAAAACCACCTTTTAACCTGCAACCAGAAACTCTGGACTCTGAGAAAAACATGTGATCTAAAGGTTCTGCTGCTGTTCTGCTAAAGTTACAAAGGTCCACTTGAAACCTGAACCGTCTCTTTAGAGGTTCTGCAGCTCGTTAAACTTTGTGGATTGTCTTAAAATGTGTCTCTGTCCCTTTAAGAACGATGGTTGGTTTGATAAATTCAGAGTGACTGAAGCAGAACTTCTGAGGTTCTGGTTCTGATATTTCTCCAGCCTGTTGTTTATGGCAGCTGTAAAATATCTGCTGTTCAGAGAGCAGATTAAAGAACAGCTGAAGACCTGAAGGTGGGTCCAATCAGACCAGGAAATGTTAACAGCTTTAAAGTTTTCAGAATCAATATTTTAGATTTGAATTCATTAAAAGTCAGATAATCCAAAAGTTTAACATTGATCTAATAAATCTATCAATAAAACAATAATATTTGCAGTAATCAGACTTAAAGGTTTGTTACTGTTTCACCGTGCCGTGTCTAAGGTGAAACACCCTCGGTGGACCCAGTTCGTTTTACCCAGTCAGGCGACCCCCACTTACTTATTACCTTGAATGTAGGAAGCATAAAACAGACAAGTATGCTTTTAGTTATATTTTATCTAGGTAAAGACAGAGAAATAGTTACAGTCACACCAGCGCTGATGGGCCCCTGATCGGCAGGAGGCCTCGAGTGCTCATCACACAAACATTATAAAGGGATCTCGGGACACACCCATACAGGGGCGGTACACATCCAAACTGTGACATCAGCAGGGAAACTGTGTCACCTCCGGGGTGGTATCTGATAGATATGTGCCAATCTTTTGGGTCAGTGCCATCTAGGTCTAATTTTCTCACTCTACTGATTTCTACTGTTCTTCAGTCTACTGTTCTCCAGTTTTGCATTGTATTACATTGAAATGACTGTCGTCATTTCAGCTTTTAACTTTTGCTCTCTCTCTTTTTCTTCATAGTAGGTACACCTGGTCTGGCGTTCTGTTAACTGTGACATCATCCAGAGAAGACGGCTCACCCGCTACTACCATCTAATGTAGAACAGATTACTAGATCAATGTGTGCTTCTGTGCTTGTTTGTCTGTCTTGTTGTGTCTCTGTTCTGTCTTCTGTAACCCCAGTCGGTCGAGGCAGATGACCGTTCATACTGAGCCCGGTTCTGCCGGAGGTTTTTCCTTCCCGTTAATGGGTGGTTTTTCTTCCCACTGTCGCTTCATGCTTGCTCAGTATGAGGGATTGCAGCAAAGCCATGTACAATGCAGACGACTCTCCCTGTGGCTCTACGGTTCCCCAGGAGTGACTGCTGCTTGTCGGGACTTTGATGCAATCAACTGGTTTCCTTATATAGGACATTTTTGACCAATCTGTATAATCTGACCCAATCTGTATAATATGATTGAACTTGACTTTGTAAAGTGCCTTGAGATGACATGTTTCATGATTTGGCGCTATATAAATAAAATTGAATTGAATTGAATTGAATTGAATTAAGTGTGCCATGCAGTTCTGGGATAAACAGCTCGTTCCACTTGACCTTGTTGATATCCTAACAGTCCCCCTGATGATGTGTCATTATGGCACATCACCAAAGATGATCAACCAGTGGAACGACAGCTCTCAGTCTGTCCCTCTCCCAGAACAGTCGGTTTCCGTCCAGTCCAAGCAATCAATCACGTCAGCTTCCGGCTTCCAGAGTCCATCCATCTGTGATCTCCATGGCAGTCGATAGTGCGGTTCAGTCTCTGGGGTCACACAATCTCTGCTGGTGTGACTGAAAAGCACTTTGTAAAAACCAGTCCAGTTGTCCGTTAGCCCCCCCCCCCCCCCCCCTGTTGGTGTGCCCCAAAGGCACATCACAACGAAAACAGTTCCAAGGAATGGGCCGGACAAACCTTAATGGAAACATCTTAGCATCAATCAGCATGAATACTTCATAATTCAGCATTTTTTTTACTCAACACCACAGTCCAAGCATTTTAACTACAATTTAGGGTTCAACTATTTGAGCTAGGCCTGTTTTAGGTTCCTATGCGCACATTATTTTAAGTTTACTTTAGACTAGATAAGCTAAAGGTGTACCTTAATCAAGGCCAAATTCGTCTACTCTACCCCCACCCCAAGAAACCTCCTACTCAGTCCTCCACTCTCCATTCCTATGGACAACGATCCATCACCTTCACACCTCACAAATCCAAGAGTACCAGTAGGGGGCATCAGAGGGCAGGCTGAGCCTCAAGCAGGAAAACCCCATCTCTCTAAGAAATGGTAAAAAACCTGATAGAGCCCAGTCTAGGGGAGTCCCACTCTGGGCCAATCTGAGCGAGAAGACACCCTGTATTGAATCTAAAAATTAGGCTTACCAAGTAATTTATGGATCTGTGATAGCCATCAGATCCTGGTTCTCTATATAACAAAGCAAAAAGATTGCAAGAACTGTAGGTCTTGGTGTGTGTGTCTGTAACAGAGAGTTTCCATTCTTAGTCATAAAGCCATAGCGATCAACATAATGCAACATCACAGTATAAACATCATAACACATAAAATCAAACATGGTGATGGAAGTCAGTGGAGAAGAGAAAGGAAAAAATCAGTTTTGTGATATAAAAAGTGTCTGTACGTCAATAACGCAAGTAAAAAACGTCAGGCCAGTCTGAGCACGTGGCAGACATGAATCTATTCGCGCATAAGTGGTCAGCTCAGTGTTCTCAGGCAACTGCTCCTTCATGGCAAATCCATAGGTCTCTGGCATGTACTCCCAAACTTCTTAAGTCCTCTTCTTATTCCTCAGCATGGACAAAAACGATTTAGTTGGATGGTAATGAGTGTCCTGTCCTTTTTCAGGCAATAAGCATTTTATCCCCAGGAAAATGCTCTGTTGAGATGGTTGGCAGACACCAGGCCTTGTTTACTGTTGGATAACAGAAACAAGGTGTAATTAGTGTTCTTATCAAGACTCCCAATCCTTCTTTCATTTACCTTCTTCAAACACTTTCACATCCAGATATTTCCGTTCACAATTATTATGCTCTTAGCTTTACCTCCTTTACTGTAATCATTAGATCTTGCATTACCCTTATATAAAAGAGAAATCTGAAAGTTCAACGTTATCTGCAGCAGCATTTCTTTATAATTCTTTCCCATGTGTGTCTCACCTTACAATGTCCAACAGTTGAAAAGATCTCTGCAATAGAAATTTATCATCATATGTTTCATGGCTACTGTGACACGGTTCATCTCAATTTATCTAGCACACAGGGAATTGTACTAAAACCTTTCAGAACCTTCTTACTGAACCAGCTCCAAAATACTTCACATTTTTCTAAAAAGTCCAACAGAAAAACCCTTAAGTTTGTAAAAGAAAGCTCCACTATATATATATTTGCAGAATAATGTTGTGATATTAATAAGAAGCAGCCCTATGTACTTCTTGTCTTATTTTGAAAAGCTCTGCTAAGAGAAAGGAAGTGTGTGCATGCCCCTCGCCCACACGGAGTTGTGATTGGTTGCTATTCAGGAAGTGGGTGTAGCCCAGGGCGGAGACAGGAAGTAGTTCTGTGAATCACTTTCAGCTTGACGTGCATCAACCCAAAAGACTTGTAGTTGAATGCGCCCTCCACCTGAAGCGAAGAGCAATTCTAACCCCATTAATTCTTGATTTTTTAATCCCTTCTGCTTGTTTTAACAGACAGCTTTTGTAAGCGACCCTGGTTTTTATCTTATGTCCCCCTGTTTGAATCTTGTTTGAAACAAACCTTTAAACTGTAGTATGCTGTGAGCAGTAACTCATTGTTGCTTATTAAACACATCGCCCCCTGACCATGTAAGTAGCTCCATACTGCTCTAGGTCTTTAAACCTTTTTCAGTCATTCAACATTAGTTTAATTGATAATACATCCAAGCATAATTATATCCCCAAGTAAATCAACCCTTTAACAAGTATCTAGTTCTTGTTCTCATGTGTTTAGTTTATCCTTGAAAAACTTTAAGCAGACATTACTCCGAGTGATTTTCTTACATTCTCATACATTTATTATTATTACCTTTGTGATCTTATATCACCCAGTGATCTATAAATCCTTATTTTATGTTTGCACCGTCTTGTCCCAGCAGATTAAAATTTCCCATTCTAGAATTTGCTTGTTTGTTTCATCAATCACTGTCTGTCGTAATTATTGAAGAAATTGTGCAGTTCCTATAAACCCTCTTAAATATTGACCACCCATTGGTAAATGATCAGCTTTAAGTTTTGCCCTTCTTCTAATTCTTTGTTTAGCCTTAGTATCTGCACCTTAAATTGACGAATAGTGGAATTCTTTGTATAAACACTTCTCTATGTCCGTATTTGTTTTGGCCTCTATAATTTTGTTCTTTGCATTTTAAGTGTGAACCTGGTCAGGATAGAGAAAGTCATCTCCGATGCTCCTTTTGGCAACCCCAGCAAACCCAAACATAAAATTGTTCACAGTCAGTGTTAGGTTACAGGTAATCCCTGTGGGAACACGACGTCGTCTCCTTTGTCCAACCTGGTTTCAAGCGCCTGGGTCATCGAAACACTCCACCACCTGCGACAAATCTCTGACATTTTCAAACCACAGCAGCAATTCCTGGGTGTCCACACCCCCTGTCTGAAATGTCTCTCGTCGTAAGCCCAGGCTTTCAGTTTCTCTCCTGTTAAGTGTCCCCCTTTAGAGCCCATTTACCCCAAAGAGTCCAAGAGTGTGTTTTAGGTGCGTTTCCTGAACGCCAACCTCTCCATGTCATGTTCGTGAAACCTTGTAGTTGAATTCCATCACCTGTGAAGCAAAGCAGTCATGCATAGTTCTTTTCAAGATTTTCTTTATCACAGCAGTAGTGTCACTGTCTGATGCCATTGCAGCTCTGATGTTCCTCAGAGCCAACCTTCATGCATTGATATCATGTTGGAGCTGTTATCCTCATCTTGTGTCCAGGAGTGCTTCTGCTGTCCTGACCAGATTCCAAACGTCCAACTAATCTAATTGACCTCATTACTTTTCTGCATGTACAAGAGGACGATCGTTAGATTATCCTGGTCTAAAAGACCACTAGGTTAATAGATGGCTAAACTATGTTTATGTGTTCTTTTCTTCTGGATGTTTTAACATTTAGTTAAAGAACAACTATTGTGCTATTTTGTGTTTAAACAGATAGTTTTTAAGTCTCCTTACACCTTTTAGGTAACTGCGTACAATTCCAAACTATTTACATTGGTGCTTTAATCCTAATTTACCCAAGTTATTTATTAGAATAAGGCATTATTCTAAACCTGCAGTTATTCTGCTTATATTGAAAAATTAGCTTGCTCACTCGTTCGTTCAGTCGGTTATGCTATTAACTGTTGCTGTAATGCCTACTTTAACTTTTTCGCCCACTAGTTTTGTCATGATCATAATTATCGCCCATTGATGTAATAGCATACATTGTTCTTATCCACTTTCCTTTTACGTTTAAACGGCCCCTCTATGTAATCCCCAATATAAGTTGTCAAGCCTTTTAGGTTTAGCATAATTACTTAAGCTGCTCTATGCTCTCATCCCGTAACTTAATATTTTGGTGCAAAATGGATGTCTTTTAGCGGTTCCCCCTATTTCTTCTCATGCATGATGTATTTTATGAAGCTTATTGTATCTTAAAGGTGCCTCTTTGAATCTACTTCAAAACCCCTTGTGGGGTTAATAAAATTCCAAAACATATTTATATGTATTTTAAATGATTTAAATAAAAACCTTGTTAGACAAGTAAAAGAAAATCCTTCTTATCAGCGGCCCAAAATCTCTACCAGCTTTGTTTCCAGACCAGTACCACTTGTCCGAATGCGTTTGACCCTCTTATCGCTCGCTAATAACAGCTCTGACTTAAAACAATTAACATTCTAGGGGTTTAATAATAATCCTGATTGCTTTTAATCTGAAAGTTTTTTTCTAAGCGCCTCCGCCAATGTGTATGTTTCTAATAAGTGTTTCGTGTTTTAATTATGTGCAGGAAAATCTGATGTGAAATGCAGAAGGGGTGTCTGCCAACTCATCTTTGTTTCGTGTTGCGGTCCATTGAAGGTTATCCGATGCCTCTGTCTTTGCCCCCGCAATTAGTTGTCCATTTTCAGTCCTCATGTCTCAGTTCAACAGCACAACATCGTTCCAGGACAAGCGTTGTCCATGAATATTCTTTCTCCAATCGTTGTGTCTGAAACCACAAGGAATTCTGCCAGCATTTTGCCAATATGGATTTTGTCCAAAATCAAATTTTCCAATACAAGAATTGTCTATCTTCATCCGCAGTGTAGTGTAAATAAGTTGAAAAGAAAAAAAATCAAAACAAAAATTACAAGAAAACTGTCTCAAATCAAAATCAACCACATCGTTCCCTCTAAAACAAAATTATTCTTGAAGTTCTTCACCTTTACCCCAGATCTTGATCCCTTTTTCTCCGTCCTCTGGACCACTGTGGCACCGCTTGGTACTAACTTGTCTCTGAGAATGCCTAAAAAGAGACTAAAATCTCTCCGTTAGCACATTCCAATTATATATATGACCAGGTTTCCTTGCAAGAAAAAAAGCAGAAAACAGGATAGAAATGTTAATGTGAGTCAGTAGAGAGGGCAGCAGGGGTACATGAACAATTTCCAAAGCCACCTTCTTACCTCTAGAAGGATACTGAATACTGAATTGTACATTATAAATAAATTTGCCTTGCCTTGCCTAGAAGGTCTCGATATTACCTGTCATAAGTTTGTTAAACTTAGCATAATTTAGTCACTTTTGTCAATCCCTGCATGTCCATTTTAGATCATGACTTCTTACCATACGGCCTGAAAGAGCTCACTTTCCAGAGACTTCTGTTGGAACAAGGTGGCTTTACAGTTTCATCTCACATCATCTGAAAGAAGTAACTCAGAGAAAAACAATTCTGTTAGTGTATTAGGTGACAAAAGAAAACCTGGTCTTTTTAGTGTCTCGGTCTTTTTAGTGTCTTGGTTCTTAATGTGATGTGTCTAAGTTCTTGGTTGGTCCAGGGGAGGTAGGAATCTCTCGTTCCTTTTCTTTCAGCGTTTTGTATTAAAACTTCTCATTGTCTTAAACTATCTGCCGAGCAACCTCAAATGTTGTCACTTTTTTTTTTTTGCCGCTGGTGATGCAAAAATTAAAGCAAAGGAATCATTTAACAAAGAAATAATCAAAATACACAAAACAATAAAAACCCGAAAGTAAAAAGTCTCCCAAAGCGTGCATTATGTGTGTTCCAATATCTTATAGCATTCTTTTGATTTCTTTCTAGCTCTTTCGATCATGCAAACTTAGTTATTAATGCTTTTCAATCTTAATTGGTTAAGGGTGAAACTTTAAAGCAACCATTTTCTCTTTCAGGCTTTTGAGCTTCTGGTGTTTTTCTATACATGATAAGAGTTTTCCCCGTAATTCAGCACATTGAGAAGGTGGCTTTATTTTATTTTTTCCCTCTGACATACTTTTCGTGCCCCCAGGCCAGAACACACAGACCCAGCCTTGCCATAAACATTCAGATGTTTACATCATGGTCAGATTTGTTTATCATATCTATTGTCCTGTTTCAGGTTAAACTGACCCTCTGAGGCTTGCCTCAGCTCAGCATAACTAATAACATCAGATGCTTTTGTAACCGATGACATGCTTAATGTGGCCTTGTGATATCTTAACACTTCTCAAAATTTCTCATTAGCTGCATTCAAATCCCCAGTAAAAAGAAATAAAATAAATTAATACAGAACCCTTAGAAAAGCAACCATATTTAGTCCCATACAGTTTGTTTAAAGCACAGTTTGTCTCATCTATTTAAATCAAAAATCATGTATATCTTAATGCTCTTAAATTCTTCTTTTTAGGCAGCTGTAAAATCCTTAGTTAAAAATCTCCCCTTAAACATATCCCATCCGGTTCCATTTCTCCCAAACAGTCTCCCATATGCTCCCCATATGCTGTTTGCCATTTTATTAATGTTCTAAAATTACAATATAAAAGCTTTTTCTCTGTTATTATTTCAGCTGTCATGAATTCATTGACAAACACAAGCCAAGCACAATCTAATAGCATAACTGAATACAGCCCCAACACCTCTGGTTGCTGTACTGCATATTTTAAGCTCCAAACAACAACAAAAACCTTTATCCCTAGTCCCAAGTAGTTCCTACAGCCCTGGGATATTTTCTGTTTAAGACACGTTAACATCTCTCAGTGTAACAATTTAATTTGGCCGGATGTTTAATGTGGGAAGAAAACAAACTGTTATTGAAATCTCTCTTTACCTTTCTTCAGCTTTTAGTTAACATAGTTCATGATTAAAAACGTCATTTGAATTACGGAGCTGCAGTTCTCCCAAAACAAATGAACATTCTGAAACCATGAACATCACACAGACGAACGTTTAGTTACATACGATACACAAATACATACATTTACATACAAAGATGACATTCAGACAGACAAACACGTGCAGGCCTGCTTTTTCTGACTGTCTTAAATAGTTCTATGTTTTTCATAGTTTTTAAACGTCTATAGCAACGCCGAAAGATGTATTTTCAACATGTTAAGTTCCCGCTTAGTTTAAAAGTGGAGAGCTTGCGCTGGCTACGACCCCCGAATGTTTCGTCCAAACACGGTTTTACTCTTCAGCCCCGCAAGGATACAACTCTGTGTCTCGCAGACACCTGGACGCTTACCCCTTTTTGAAAGTTATACGTTGCATTTAATAGTTACGAACAATTTTATCCACAACGGAAGTCCCAGTCGGTCCCCACGTAAACGCTTCCCTGGTGCAACGCCCTTTTAGTTCCGTTTCCGTTTCCTTTTTATTTTTTATTTTATTAAAAACTTTCGCTTTTCTTTTTCTTATTAATCCAACTGCCCCGACCAACTGGTTGCACTTTGAGCACCCCCCTGCGCCAAAAACCCCCAAAACAAAACAAAACACAAATACATTTATCTGTAACCTCACTTACACACAAAGACCCATTTGCACACACACACACAGACACACTCAATATCCGCGGATCCAAGCAGTCTCTCCTCATTTTTTCACACCACTCCTCAAATTGTTTTAAATGGTTTTCAGCATCTTTGTGTGGGAAGTTTGCCATTATGCTCCTTTTTCCTGTCTCCAGCAGTGTTCCCAAAGAACCCCCCTGGAGCTCATTTTCTGCCTGATTCTCAGCCATTCCAGCACTCACACGTCTTGGCCAACCTGCTGGGACAGCGTCCTGACCCCGGTCCAATGAGAGCTTATTTTTTATCTCTCAGACACCAAAACTTATTATGTTCCTATATGCCTTATTATTGTGTTTTTACACGGCAATTTCAATGAGCCAGTGTACTCAGGATGAGAAGGCCCTTACCCTTCACTTCACTTCCACGGCTCAATGACAATAACGTGTCTCACACACACACACACACACACACATACACTCACACTCTCTGGCCAATCTTTTAGTTAACTCTGTACGTACCTTCGGTCTTGCTGGTTGTGTGTGCGTCCAGCTCACGGGTATATCTCGGCATTGCTGTCTCTACGACAGGTTCTCGGCTTCTCAAACTAGATATCTTGAACTCACTGGCTGATTTTCTATATTTGTCTGTAATCGGGGTTTTAACAGAGCCACCCTCCGTCAAACCTCCGCATTCATACTATTGTGTATTTGCCAGGTCTTGTTCTCAATCTCATACGCGCTCGTTTTTCGAAAAAGGCCGCTTTTATATTACCCGCAAAAACGAAGATTTTTTTTTTTTTTTTTTTTTTCGTCCTTGCGGAAAATACGGGACTCTAAACCCACATTTTCTAGGCTACACGATGTTTTAGAAGCCACGCGTAATGGCGTGTCTTGTCAGAATGGCGGCTTTTATGTTACACACAGAGGAACACGTATTTTCCTCTGTGTCTAACACGAGGACCTCTAAACCCCAAATTCTCAAGGTTCACAATATTTTCAGAAGCCTGGCCAAGGCTTCCCGGACTCTCACCTCTGTGACCGCACGCAAATCCCAAGTTCTTATCGATTATCGACACGTTTGCAAACAATTATCCTCAACTTTTCTCTGCCTTTAGGAGTACAAAAAGTCGGCCCTCCAGGAAGAAAAAGACACTGGGAGATAAATGGAATCTCCTTACCTTTTGTGCGGCCGCACGCTGTGTGTTTTTCTTCCGGAATGGCGTCCTGACCGGAAAACGGAAGGTGGTACGTCGTCCTTTGGGTCCGGGCGGAAACACCAATTTGTTACTGTTTCACCGTGCCGTGTCTAAGGTGAAACACCCTCGGTGGACCCAGTTCGTTTTACCCAGTCAGGCGACCCCCACTTACTTATTACCTTGAATGTAGGAAGCATAAAACAGACAAGTATGCTTTTAGTTATATTTTATCTAGGTAAAGACAGAGAAATAGTTACAGTCACACCAGCGCTGATGGGCCCCTGATCGGCAGGAGGCCTCGAGTGCTCATCACACAAACATTATAAAGGGATCTCGGGACACACCCATACAAGGGCGGTACACATCCAAACTGTGACATCAGCAGGGAAGCTGTGTCACCTCCGGGGTGGTATCTGATAGATATGTGCCAATCTTTTGGGTCAGTGCCATCTAAGTGTGCCATGCAGTTCTGGGATAAACAGCTCGTTCCACTTGACCTTGTTGATATCCTAACAGGTTGATTTGCTGCTAAAAGTGATCAGTCTGTTGTTCCACAGTGTTTGACCCATGAGGGACAATTATTAGTTAGTATTTTATTTCCTAAATGAAGAGTCTGAGGAGTTTAAGAACTTGTTGGGAACATTGTTTTCCTTAAATTCATGTTTCAAACTAAAGTTTCATTAAACAAAGATCTTTGTTCATGAAACCTCAGAGAATCTGGAGCTCAAACTGGTTCTGATCCAGTTAATATTAATGGTTCTGGTCCAGTTTCAGGTCCAAGGCTCTGATGTCCACCTTCTTAAACTCTGTCACCAGCTGGGATCTTCTGATGCTTTGATTTCTGCATAAAAACTAAAAGAAGTGAGTTTGCTTTTTAATGCTGTTAGTGACACAGGAAGGGATCAGCATGGAGAAATGGACCTGGAGAGGCCTGCTGCTTCACACTGAACTACCCGACCAGATCTAGTGGGTCGGTTCTGAAGCAGAGGCTGAGGCATGGTCTCATATCTGCTCTACAGCTCAACATGTTCTGGTCCTCCTTCTAGCAGAACTCTGAGAACCTGTTGATCCAAAGTTCTGAACTTCAGCTCCAGCTGATGAAGCAGAGGAGTCTGAGCTGGTGTCAACAGGAAGTAGTTCCCTTTTCTTGGTGCTGAGAGATCTTCCTGATGCTTTGGACCCAACGGTACCAGTCATGTGGACCATGGAGCTGCTGTTTATTAACACAGAAGCATCATCAGCTTTGGGACTGAGTTTAATCTGCTGTTAGAAAAACTGTGATATTACTGAGTTCTGATCATTTTAATGAGCAGAGAGAGAAACTGTGGCTAAAATCAATGATTCTGGAGGAACCGGGTCTCCTGGCTGAATGTTGCAGCTTATTTTAAACCCAGAAGTCCTTCCAGGAGTCCGGGATGCTGCTCTAGAACTATCTGGATAAAACATCCTGATTAAATGACTAAAGTTTGGACCAGAACCCAAGAAATGAAGCAGTTCATCTAGAAGTGAATGTTGACCAGTGATGAATGGCTGAATGTAGAAATGAGTGAACAGCAGCAGAGCATCAGAACCAGTTAGTTCACTGTACTGGATCATAGCTACTAGAACCTGCTGTGGTTCTGGATGTTTGGACCTTTAACAAAGGCTGACAGAAGTCCATCTACCATCTGTGGTAAACCCTGATTTAGTCTGTTTTCATCCTCATGTGCAGCTAGTTTCTAGTCTGAACATCAGAGAAGGATCCAGGTCCAATCATCTGGTTCCACTTTATCTCTGTTGGACTTTGGGATTAAAAGCTGCTGACAGAACCGAGTTCAGTGAAATAAACCATTTACTGCTCTTCCTATCTGATCCACTCTGGTTATTGTGACCTTTGACCTTTCTGATCCTGCTTCAGGTGTCTCACTTTTTGCCTCCATTGTTTCAACCTCATGTCGTTTTTCTCCTGCTGCTCACAGGTCCAATAAAGCCCGGACTTCACTGTGGCTCCACTTCTCTGGCTCTGGCTCCATTTTGGTAAATGTGAGCAAATCTTCTTCTTCAGCACCAGCAGCTGATGTTTACAGTGTGAATGTATTTTATATGCAGGGTGTGCCGGGTCAGAGTCCATCTGGTTCTAACAACCAATCAGTTTGCTGCTGACAGATTACAGCTCCTTAGATCACTCAGGAGGTCCAACAGTCAAAGGTCCGATTTATTAATAGTCACATTAAAACCAGTAAAAGTGGGTCTAAGTTTTCTAGAGTTTAGCCAAGCAAGGGAATCAATTATTCCACTGAAGAAATTAAAATAAATAAGAATAAATCCATAAATAAAAACACATGAACATGTCAGATGTGTCAACATAATCTGATTAAGAAAAAAACGTAAATGTTTATCAGAGATCTGAAAGTTTCTATGTCTGAGTGAAGAAAATATGGAGATCTAAACTTTTCTAGAGATTTGGAGCAGGAATCAAACTCTGGTCTCCCATTAAAGTCAGACACAACAGCTTTCTGCTGCTTCCTGTGAGTCCTTTCAAAATAAAATTACATCAATGTTAAAATGTGTTTGATTCAGTCAGATTATTAAATAGTTCAGCTTTGATGCAGCAGATAATCCACTTGTACAGTTTGATGATTGTGAAATAAAATAGTTGCTGATGTTCAGTCAGAGTGAATCAGTGTCAGTGGATGAAATGTTGCTCCATGGCTCCATCTAGTGGACTGATAGTAGAAGTACAGCAGCTGATGGCAGCTTCCTCTGCCTCTCACTGCTGTCTGACTGCATTCAACTGACACTGATATGAAGCAGAGAAGAAGAGCCAATCAGAGGAGGAGCAGCTGATCTTTTTCCAGCACTAATGATGTAAAGGATGATCAGAGTTGATGTGCAGATGAATGATTTGTGTTTCCTCTGCAGGTGAAGGTAGAAAGTGTGTGTGAGCTGATGTGGATGTGAATTCAGCAGCATGGATCAGTGTGAGGACAGAGAGGAGGGAGTCCCTCCCTTTAAAACCACTCTGTGTGGGGAAGCTGAGAGCCAGAGCCACGCTCAGAGGTGAGATCAGCATCTCTAAGTGTCCAGAGCCCTTTTCACACAGCGTTCTCACTATATCAGGCCAGAAGAGACCAAGTGGTCCTGAAGCTGCTGCTGTTCCTCTTTGCTGCTTCATCCAGACTGAACAGAGCTGCTCAGCATGGTACCAGTGGGTTCTGACAAACAGCAAGTCAGTGTTGCACAACCAGCTGAGTGACACCAGCCTGTTGCTTAGAGCTCTGGGTTCCAGCAGGACACATCTGGAAAAACTCACCAACTTCCAGAACATTTCCTGGATCTTGATGACCAACATATGTTCAACATTATTCATCCTAGAAAGAAGGACGGCTGATCAGACATTTATGGAAGAATCTTTACATTTAGTTTCTGTCTAAATACGACCCAGACCAACAGAACCAGGTGGTGTCTCTATGTAAATATTAAAATGTGTTTTCTTTTGACAGGTTTCCTAAGACACTGACAGATAAACATCCACCAGAACCAGAACCCAGCTGTGTGTCCTTTAAGAGCGACAGGTCAAGGACTCCTCCTCCTGATTTCAAATCTTCTGGACCTTCATCCTCAGAGAGGTGAGCTGTATCTAACTGCTGTAACTGTGGAAACTGAGTCAGTCTGAAATGTTTTTATTCCAACATGTGTTTAACGTGAGCTCAGCTCTTTTTCCCACATTTCTATGTTCATATGTGAAGCGGTGTGTGTTGGATGTTCTCCAGAACCACAGCAGTGAAAGTGGAAAGAATGGATGTTGTTGGAGGCGTCCTGGATGCTGCTACATCATGTTTAACAGCTCTGATCTGTTTGCTTTTGGGCCTCATTGATTAGTCGCCATCATTAAACACTTTTCTCTGCTTAAAGTCAAAGATTTAGTTTGGACTGGAGCTCACTCTGATTGGTTCTGTTCCATGTTAATGAGCTAACTGGACTGTTTAGTCCCTCTCCCATATTCATAGTGATTTAATCAAATCCAACATGGAACCAACTGGACTTTCTTTCTTTGTTCCTGAACCGTTTTGTCATCGTATCTGAAAGTCTTCCTCAGTTTTAGTGACTGAAGAGTTTGAGTTCTTCTCAGCTGGAGCTGGAACAATCACTGGGATCAGAACCAGAGACTTGGTGTTGTTCCCTCACAGGAGTTTAGAGCTGCAGCTCTTCTTCAGCTCTTAAATATCTCAATGGATTTATTACATTTCAGTTGAGCTTCAGACAAGTTAGCAGAACTGCAGCAACTCATTAAAATGGGTCCAGAAATGCTCTGGTCTAAATGCTTCTGTAGATTTTTCTTCAACAGCTTTATTGTTACTTTGGGAAACTAATAAAATCCTGATTTCACTGCAAGGAATCATGTTGTGATATTTTAGCCAATCACCACCCCTAGTATGGACCGGTCTCCTCAGTCGGGTCTGAGGTTCTGGAAATGACCCGTTACATTTCTTTAAGAGCCAAGAACAGAAACCCAGTTCCTCCCAGTGAGCTCTCAGATGTTCCAGTTCTATTTGCAGACAGAGGTTTGATCCGTTATCTCCAGAAATCAGCTGCCCTGTTCTGATGAAAACACCTTCATGTCTTCATGTCTGGAGTGTTGATGCTGATCAGGAGGTTCTGCTGCTTCCTGGCTCCATGTCAGACTAACAGTGGATCACATTTCCACGACCCGCTGGGAAATAGCTGCTAGAGCCAGTCTGACCCATCAAGACTTGGTTCCTGTGTGCGTTGTGAGAGCAGTTCAGCAGGGAAGGAAAGCTTCATCATGTGGTTGGTGGAACCAAGCTGAGCTGAAGTGGACCATCAGAGGTTCTGCTAGTTCTTAGTGGATCAGCAGGAACATTAAACATCTCCAACTACCTGGATCCTCTGGTTCTCTGCTCACATCCAGATGTCCTTCATGGACCTTTACCTTCTGATTGTCTCTGTGTGGACAGATATAATGTGAGCTCACTGGCTTCCAGGGACCTACAGGATCCATTTTAAAATACTCACCATCACATCCAGGACAGAACCTTACATGGACACACAGCCACATATCTCAGACCTCCTCCAGGTCCACACCACCTCAGATCTAGTCATCAGAACCTGCTGGATGTCCCACACACTGTCCTGAAGACCTGTGTGGACAGAACCTTCACCTCCACTGTCTCCAAGCTCTGGGTCACTGTCCCCACCAGCATCAGATCTGCTGACAGTGTGGACAGTTTGAAGTACCAGTTCAAGACCCACTTTTTAAAATGTCTACTGGGTGGTTCTGCTGGTTCTGGTCTTCATCCTTTTATCTCATCTTCATCTTTTTAACTTATTTGTATCGTGTTCATTTGATGCTTAGTTTTTCTGTTTTAAGGACTTTTACTGTGAAGCTCTTGGTGATTTCATCTGTGAAAACTGCTGGATGAATATTTCCTTCCTTCCTAATTGTTCTGGTTCCTCCACAGATTGGACCAGCAGAACTCAGAGGTTCTCAGAGGTCCGTCTGCCCGGCAGCATCAAACCCAGCTGGACTCCATATTTATGGTCTGTACATGTACAACAACTACTTTTCCATCGGTTCTGTTCAGTCGTCTCCATGCTGGACTTTGTGGACCAGTGGACCGTCAGTCTGTCCAACATGGTTCTGATGTTTGGTTCTGTCACAGAGTTAAGCCCCTCCTATCTAACTCCATAACTATGAGAGCTTAACTCTATCCAGCTCTTCATCCAACGGGTCTGAGGTTCAAGTTGGTACCGAGGAATATTCATCTAGCTGCTAACAGCCACATCCTTCAGAGGGTCCCGCCCTTCTTCCTGACTAAAAAAATAGGTCACCAGGATGTTGTTATAACTGGGCCAAGACAACTTTTAAAAACTTCCTAATACTTCCAGAACCAAAACCAGAACTATTTAAAAAAATTCAAAGAACTGATTTAAGAAAATTATTCTAAAGACTGAATATCAACAAATTCTTTAGAGTTTCATAGTTTTTCTTTAATTAGCAATGCTTAGTAGGGTAAAATAACAGCAAAAGCAAAATAATAATAAAGTCACAAAAATAGTTTATTTAACTAAGCTAACTCTCCTTAGTTTGCTGACACTTCTGCCCCTGCTGGGGTCCTGAGGGGTTCTGGTGTCTATCCCAGCTTTCAATGGACTCCATATTTATGATTTGTACATTGTTGCTGTCGGACTTGAACTAAACCCCTCCTCCATCCTTCTCTATTTGGGTTAAAGCTAAGACTAGCTAGGATTCTAAAAACCTCTGAATCTAACGAGTATTACCCTGTTTAGAGTTCCTGTGAGACCTTTTTAGCTAGATGAGTAGGAATCAACCGATCTACTAACCACCTCCGTCCTAGGGCCACACGCTTTTTCAGTGGACAGGTTAGACAACCTAGTCGCCTGAGGCCACCTATTTCCTGACCACCGCCCTAGTTAACAGTGGATCCTACTTTTAGACAACACTTGTTACAGGATCTGTAAAATTTTTCGGAAACTCAAAAATCCCTAAGGGTGTTGTTTGAAGTTTGGGCCACAGGTAAACTTTTAAGACCTAAATAATTCTAGAACCATACACCATGACTGTTTTACAATCACAGAAGAACTCAGAAAAATGTTGACTCAATAAGAGAATGTCCATAACTTCTAATAAAAATGTATATGCTTCTTTATTTAGTATGCTTTAGCAGGGAATTAGCAACAGCATTAAGCAATTTAACAGATTACAAATTAAAATGTAATTAACTTCCTATCGCTTATCTAGGGCTGCATACTAATACGTTCAGGAGAGGATTTTAAATTTGGACCAACAGGCTGACCCAAACCTGAGATGGAATTCCAAAGTATCTTTGATGACTGTATGAAGGAGTTGTTCAGTCATAAACTTCCCTTCTCTTGATGGCAACCCCGATGTCCCATTAATGTCCCATTCACAAAGTCTCTTGCTTGGAGCCCCTGCTTTGATGTCTGTGTCTGAGGTCCGTCTCTTCTGCTCGACAAGTTGGTTCGGCTTCAGAACTGACATCTCATGGGTGCGTCTCTCATCCCTGGAACATCTAGGCTCTTCTCATCAACCAGGTCAAAACCACAGCAGTTCTTCTTGACAGGATTTGCAGATCGTTGGTCCCGAATTGTGGAAAAACATGAAAAATAGATAATCTGACTCGCCGTGTTCTTCCTTTGGCTCAACGATCGTCCTTCCATCTTGGGTCTTCTTTTCTTCTGCTCCGTGCTGCGTGTCTTCTGAGATGAGAATCTGAGCCACGAGTACAAAAATTACCTTTCTTTTATGTGTTGAGAGAACTGTTTCTCAACCCCCCCCCCCCCCCCCACACACACACACACACCCAGCCACCCCCCCCCCACACACACACACACCGAAAACTTGGACCAAGTCCCTTATCACCTCGTAACATTTTCACAATATGCATCTCTCCGGTGGAGTCAAAAGGTCTCTATCCTCTTTCTCTGACCCCCGGCAGCAGGTCAGTTGGGCCAAACAATGTGGTTCCACTTCCTCTTTATTCTCAGTAGATTTTTTGTAGACAGCAGATGGAGTCTCCTTCCAAGTGCTACTTCCTCTTTCCACAAACCTATTTTCTCCTCAGCCTGACACTTGTACTGCACTAAAATAATAATTATTTCACTCATTTAATACATGAATGCTTGATCTTTTTAAGGGAAAAAAATCTGTCAAAACATGCAATTCAATAAAGAGAAAACAATCAATTTAAACACACAATTAAAGAGCTCTTTATGTTATCTTTTGTATGTAATACATTTATTGTCCAAATTATCTCTTAATTTGTGAGTAACAGGTCGAGCTCACCACACCACAGATTTTAGAGGTATTTTGACATGTACAACTACTTTTCCATTGGTTCTGTTCAGTCGTCTCCATGCTGGACTTTGTGGACCAGTGGACCGTCAGTCTGTCCAACATGGTAGAGAGTATATAGTATATGACATGTCACTTTTTAATCCGATTTTGATGGATTAAAAGTGGGCGGGGCGATTAAAAAGGGGCGGGGTTTATTTTTAATTGACCTTTTAGGTGACCCCACTCACATGATCGTCACGTGACCCTGCTCGTGACCCTCATGTGACACCCTATCATTGATATTATTACCCTACCGTGACCTCCATATGACCCCACCACGTGACCCCTCATGTGACCCCCCCACATTAATCATTATTAAATTAATTAATTATTCTTTTATTAATTGTATTATTATTTTCATTTATATTCATATCATTAATAATATTATTACTACTATCATTGATATTATTGTAATTATTTAATTCTGTTATGCATACCCAACCTTATTTAGTAGTATTATTGTAATCATTTAAAGTTATTTATAATTATTTAACTCCGGTATACATACCCAATCTTTTTATTAGTATTATTATGATTATTTTGAATTATTTAATTCCGTTACGCGCACCCAATCTTTAAGGTGGGAGGAAATCAGTCTTTGTTTCAGCCGTAAAAGCAGTCAGACTCTGAATACTTAAAGTTTCAAAATAAAGATTAAAAATAAAACTATATAAAGCGTTTAGACGCATAAGCTTCCCCATCCGGAATCTGTAAATAAAAAGCTCAGGGTTCTCGCTCAGCCAGAATCCAGCGATGCAACCCCTCAGCTCTCCCTGTAAACAGCAAGCGTTTAACCTCAGTTACTGACTGCTTACCAGTTGCAGCTTACAACATAATAAGTCCATACACTCTACAGGTCACTGTCAGTTTGAGGGTCATAAGTTCACTCGGTCAGTAAGCAGTTAAAATAATACTCAACCTGTTCGAAGCGCCGCGTGGGAGGAGACACAAGGGGGGAGATCTCGCTTTCTCTCAATCATCTGACCCCTCAACACAAAAACTGTGTCTTTCTCTACAACCCTCGCGCCGTCATGCTTAGTATTTATAAATAGCGGACACCCTGTCACAAAAAAAATCGACAGGACGTTGTATTTCACGCCTTTACGTATCCTAAAAATCCCCATCACGCGGACAAACACAATGCCTGTATTATCAATAATGTATATATAAGGCCCTCTTCCCACGTAACTGAATGCATGCACGGTGACTTCTACGAAACATGTCACAAGCGTCTTCTGCTTCGGTCCTCACTAACGCTCACATCCACGCCGCAGGTCAGAACCTACAACATGGGATACGCTTCTTTGGTAAGTTCTAATGAATATATTCTAACGATTTTTAAGTTATATGTTGAATATACGGTGGGGGAATCCTCTCTATGACGCTACTGATCATGTGATACCGTAGAAATCTTCCTTGGGGAATCCCCCCTTACGCTTTTCGGCGGTGTAACAATATATGTTTAATTATTTTTCAGACCTCACAGGTGTGGAGCAAGAAAATGTACTTTTAACACCGTTGAACTACGGTAGGATTTACTTTCATAAAGATAAACTATCTAAAGTATTTAAAAATACTAATACGTTGTTTTAACCATTTTCTTTTTATTCTTTTAGGGTATTTTGATGGGAACGTTCTATAAGGTGAGGAAACACTGAGCTAGCAATATATTCCTTGTAATGGATAGCTTATGAGAAATAAGTGGTTTGCGTGTTCTTTCTGTGGGGTTCCTTGTTTGGTTCCTCAGAAGAACTTGAAGTGAAGCACACCTCCCTCAGTCGGGGAAAAGTTACAAAGATCATCTTTTTCTTTGGCCCGACGGCAGCAAAAACGTTTTTGCAAAATTAGGGCTGGTTTGCAGCCCTAATTTGTCACACTCCATTGTCACATTTGTCACATTCCATTGTCACACTGTGACAATGGAACCCTTCCCATGAAAACTGCCTCCTCTACAACCCAATTGACGGTAAAATATTTACTAGTGTTTATTGGAGTAATGCTTTTTTTTTTTAAAAAACAATGATTTTATTCTTCTGTTTTTGCCCCCAAAAAACAGTAAGCGGTCTAACCCAGACAGAAGGCTACAAAGAGATGTGCAATAAGGAAAAGTGTCCCTCTTCAGCACACTGTGACAAAGACATTTATGTGTGAAATGTTTATCTCCCCTTTATTATAACTTTTTTGTTACCATCAAGGCTCAGTATAAAATTAAGCATTGTAAAAATGAAAAATGATTGAACTTTTTGGTGCTTACTGCTGTTTCTTGTTCTTCATTCAATTTTGCACAAATATCCTATTTCTCAATAAACTATACATTAAAAGGGTGGCTCTTTTGGAAGTGGGTTTCTGTTATTACAAGTTAATCTCTGTCCTGCAGTATCAACCAAATACACTTTATTTGTAAAGCACTTTTCAGTTCTGCCTCAAATAGGTTAAAAAAATAACTAAACTAAGAGAAAAAGGTTATATGGATGAAAGTAATTTATGAGGAATGGCTGAAAAACAGTTGTGGAGTTTAAGGAAGAAACTGCATTAAATATGAAAACTTAACACAAGCTATCATCATGAAAAAGCTAAATGTTTTAACAAGGTCTGCTGTAAATGTCACAATTGAAAAGACATAATACAAGATCCAGGGTCCAGACCAGGAAGCAGAGCCGTAGTTTAACACACCTCTCTGCAGCTTCTGTACTGTTACCCACCCATTATCCTATTGAGACGGTGTCTTTCCCACGGCCAAAACTTAACAGATCAAAAACTGATCTAAAAGGAACGAATCTTAAAAACCTAATAAAAATCAATATGGTTCACCTTGAACCTAAAAATAAAATAATAAAATGTGGTCTATTAAATATAAGGTCTCTCCCTCCAAAGACTTTGTTAGTTAATGAATTGATTTCTGATAATCAGATTGATTTGTTTTGTCTCACAGAAACCTGGCTACAAGAGGACTACGTTAGTATAAATGAGTCAACCCCCTCCAGTTATTCAAATTTCCACATTCCCAGATCTGTGGGAAGAGGAGGAGGAGTGGCAACTATCTTTCAGTCTGATTTATTAATTAGTCCCAGGCCAACTAATAATTACAGTTCTTTTGAACATTTAACCCTCAGTTTCCCTCATCCAAACTGCAAAGCAATAAAACCTCTTCTGTTTGTTGTTTTGTATCGTCCACCAGGCCCTTACACTCAGTTTTTGGATGAGTTGTCAGATTTCTTATCTGATTTGGTGTTAAATACTGATAAGGTTATTATAGTGGGTGATTTTAACATCCATGTTGACACTGAATGTGATAACCTTAGTGTAGCCTTTAAAACTATCCTAGATTCAATTGGTTTTGCTCAAAATGTGCATGAACCGACGCACTCTCGGCTCCATACTTTAGACCTTGTGCTGACATATGGCATTGATTGTGAAGAATTAACAGTATTTCCTCACAACCCTGTCCTGTCTGATCATTTTTTAATAACATTTGAGTTTAATCTAACTGAATTCTCCACCCCCAAAAGAGGGTTCCATTATAGTAGATTTTTATCGGATAATGCTGTATCAAAACTTAAAGAGTCTGTCCCCTTCTTAATATCCTCAGTATTGCAGAAATGCCCTGTAGATGGCAGCATTGCTGTTTCTTCCCATTCACAAATCGATACCTTTGCTAACAATGTGACTTCCTCATTGCGTTCTGCATTAGACAATATAGCTCCCTTGAAAAAGAAGGTGATTATTCACAGGAAGCTGGCTCCTTGGTTTAATTCAGAGCTGCGTTCCTTGAAGCACAATGTTAGGAAATTGGAGAGAAAATGGCGCTCTACACACCAAGAGGAATCCTACTTAATCTGGAGGGACAGACTATTGTTGTATAACAAGACCCTCCGCAGAGTTAGAGCAGCATATTTTTCATCATTAATTGAAGAGAATAAAAATAATCCTAGATTTCTCTTTAGTACAGTTGCCAAACTTACCCAGAGCCACAGCTCTGT
This sequence comes from Fundulus heteroclitus, assembly GCF_011125445.2. Lineage (NCBI taxonomy): Eukaryota > Metazoa > Chordata > Actinopteri > Cyprinodontiformes > Fundulidae > Fundulus > Fundulus heteroclitus. The sequence continues at coordinate 457,869 of NW_023396550.1, read as the reverse complement.
TGATCCATCCATTCCCTTAGCTCTCAGTAGTAATGATTTTATGGGATTCTTCATAAATAAAATTGATGCCATTAAAAATAAAATAATTGGCATCCTCCCAAACATGATTACCTCGTCCTCAGTAAGTGAGGCAGCATTGGAGGAATCTTTAGAATCTGTGCAGTGTTTGAACTGTTTAGAAGCAGTAGAGCTTTCTGAGCTATCTAAAATTTTAGCTTCATCTAAACCTTCTACCTGTATGTTAGACCCAATCCCAACCAAGTTGTTTAAGGAGGTATTCCCTCTGATCAGTGGTCCTATTTTAGACATGATTAATCTATCCTTAGTAAATGGATATGTACCACAGGTTTTGAAAGTAGCTGTTATTAAACCTTTACTTAAGAAACCTTCTCTTGATCAAGATGAGTTAGTAAATTACAGACCTATATCTAATCTTCTTTTCTTATCTAAAATTCTTGAGAAAGTAGTTGCTAATCAACTTTGTGAACATTTACAAAGTAATGACCTACTTGAGGAGTTTCAGTCAGGCTTCAGAGCTCATCATAGCACTGAAACAGCTCTGGTGAAGGTCACTAATGATATTCTCATGGCCTCAGATAATGGACTTGTGTCTATACTTGTCCTGTTAGATCTCAGTGCTGCGTTTGATACAGTTGATCACAATATTCTCCTACAAAGACTTGAACATACTGTAGGGATTAAGGGGAAAGCATTAGGCTGGTTTAAATCTTATCTGTCAGACAGATTCCAATTTGTTCATGTTAATAATAAATCTTCCTCAAACTCTAGGGTCATCTGTGGAGTACCACAGGGTTCAGTCCTTGGACCAATTCTCTTTACTATATATATGCTTCCAATAGGCAAAATTATCAGACAGCATGGGATTAATTTCCACTGTTATGCTGATGATACTCAGCTATATTTATCCATAAATCCTGATGAATCCAATCAATTACTTCGACTGCAGTCATGTCTTGATGACATCAAAAGCTGGATGACTTTAAATTTCCTGCATCTAAATTCTGACAAGACCGAAGTTTTAATCTTTGGGCCAGAGTCCTCAAAAAATAAACTTCTTAACCAATCACTTAATCTGGGTGGCATTAACCTGGCCTCTGGTAATAAAGTAAAAATCTTGGTGTTATTTTTGACCAAGACATGTCATTTAAATCCCATATTAAACAGGTTTCCAGAGTTTCCTTTTTTCACCTCCGGAATATCGCCAAAATTAGAAACATTCTGTCCAGGAGTGATGCTGAAAAACTGGTCCATGCATTTGTTACTTCAAGGCTGGACTATTGTAATTCTTTACTATCAGGAATTCCACAAAATGCAGTTCAAAGCCTTCAGCTGATCCAAAATGCTGCAGCAAGAGTTCTGATGAAAATCAACAAGAGGGATCATATTTCTCCAATTTTAGCTTCCCTTCATTGGCTTCCTGTTAAATCAAGAATAGAATTTAAAATTCTTCTTCTAACGTATAAAGCCCTTCATAATCAAGCTCCATCATATATCAGAGCTCTGATTACCCCGTATGTTCCTAACAGAGCACTTCGCTCTCAGACCGCAGGTCTGCTGGTGGTTCCTAGAGTCTCTAAAAGTAGAATGGGAGGCAGATCCTTTAGCTATCAGGCTCCTCTCCTGTGGAACCAACTCCCAGTTTTGGTCCGTGAGGCAGACACCCTGTCTACTTTTAAGACTAGGCTTAAAACTTTTCTTTTTGACAAAAATTATAACTAGTGACTCATGTTACTCTCAGCTACCTTTATAGTTTTACTGCTATAGGCTTAGGTTACTGGAGTATATCAGGATCTAATTTTCTCACTATATTGAGTTCTACTGTTCTTCAATTATGCATTATGTGTTGTCATTTCTGCTTTAACTTTCTGTTCTCTCTCTTTTTCTTCATAGTAGGTACACCTGGTCTGGCGTTCTGTTAACTGTGACATCATCCAGAGAAGACGGATCACCCGCTACTACCATCTAATGTAGAACAGATTACTAGATCAATGTGTGCTTCTGTGCTTTTTTGTTTCTCTTGTTGTGTCTCTGTTCTGTCTTCTGTAACCCCAGTCGGTCGAGGCAGATGACCGTTCATACTGAGCCCGGTTCTGCCGGAGGTTTTTTTTTTTTTTTTTTTTTTTTTTTTTTTTTCCCCGTTAATGGGTGGTTTTTCTTCCCACTGTCGCTTCATGCTTGCTCAGTATGAGGGATTGCAGCAAAGCCATGTACAATGCAGATGACTCTTCCTGTGGCTCTACGGTTCCCCAGGAGTGAATGCTGCTTGTCGGGACTTTGATGCAATCAACTGGTTTCCTTATATAGGACATTTTTGACCAATCTGTATAATCTGACCCAATCTGTATAATATGATTGAACTTGACTTTGTAAAGTGCCTTGAGATGACATGTTTCATGATTTGGCGCTATATAAATAAAATTGAATTGAATTGAATTGAATTGAAGATGCTAATAAAAAATTATGTCTAATGATGTGTTAGTTGATTATGTCAACTTTCCATGAAGTTGAACTTATCTGCTGCAGGTAAGATTTCAGGGGCTTCTCATTTTACCTCACTGTTGATTAATATAGCACTTCACATACTAAAACACAGTTTTCTTCTTTAACAGAATTCTTACTTTCTGAATTTTTACAACATTTTTTGAGTTAAAACGTTTAACCCTGGCTGAACACAAGTTGGGTCTTATTATCGATATGTCCATAAATTCTAAAACAAGACGATGATAAAACTGGTGCAGTTTCAAAAGCTTTTACAGTTGGATTTGTCTAGTCTTTGAAACCCAGTTTGTAAAGTTTAGTACACCTTGTTTTTCAAACCTAAAGTTTTAGTGCTCTGTTAAACTAAAAGGCACAAATTACTAAAATGCCCCATTTCTTAATTCTATAGCGTAGTCTTTGCTGTTCCAATATGTTATATGTGTGCATAACCCGCAACAAGAATTATTGTCCTCTTTATAAATAAAACGTTTTGCTTTGGACGTCATAGATATTAGTGTTACTGCAGCATGCAGCTTTGAGTAAGCTCAGACAAGCTTTCTGCCCTTCCTCCATGAATGTTGTTGCGTTTCACAGGCAAAATCTAAAAAGTTTTACCATATTCCATTTTACACGTCTAATTCTGCGACTCATAGACATTTTCCACATTGTGGTGTGGGCTTGGATCAACTTGCCGTTCATTCTGGTAATGCAAATCTTCAAATAATTGGAACGTGTTTAAGATATTTTTAGTTTGTAAATGTTTTGTTTGCTCTTTGACATGATATGTTTTTACTGCACATTATGCACAAATATTTCCAGACAAGTAAAATGTACAGAAAAAAATTACAACTCACTGTCCTCGACATATGTTATTTAGTTTAAAATGTGACAAACCCTGGCTCAATGACAAAATGCTCTCAGGAGGAGGAAGGGGTGCAACACACAGCATACACACAGCGGCGTTGGCTTTTCGATCATTAAAATTTGTCTTCAAAACAACATTCAATGACATCTTTTCAACATTGGCTACAACTGAATGATTGGTTGATCCACCATCAATCGTCGACCTTAACCAAAAGTTAATCTTTTTGACCCTAATTCCACATTGATTTAACATCTTTTGCTATCAGGGAAGATATAATTTACAGGAGACTGGTTTTGGTAAAACAAAACAAAAACATATTTACAAACACAATAACAAAACAAACACTTAAAGGATTTAAATCATATTAAATAAGACAAAATATAACCTAAAAACAAGAACAAGTTTCATGGCAAGATTTATTTTATATTTCTGAATATAAGCTTAAATTCTCCCAGAGGAATCAACATGGATATTTTCATATCTTGTTGTAGAGTGCTCCACGTTGATAGGACAGAGTGAGAAAATGCCTCTTTTCCAAGTCCTGTTTTTACTAATGGAGCACTGAAAGTGATAAAGTCCTGGGAAGTAAGTCTTTTGCTGGACTAAATGACATATAACGGGATAAATAACACAGGATCAGACAGCTTTAAAGATGAAAATGTACCAATGCATGAGTTTATGGGTTGATGATGATGGCCGGTTGAAATTTAAAGGAATATAAAGTACAGTGAGGTGTGAGAGACGCTGGTATGAACCGTAATTCTCCATGACAGACAGCATCTAATGCAGAGAGGTGGCAGGTGCATTATAAGAAACATCACAGTAATCTAGGTCACTGAGACAGGATGCTACCTTGCACTGAAGTAAATTATATTATTTAGTTAATGACAGGGGAAACCCTGAGCAATGAGAGCCTTAACAGCTTGGTATAATTTCTTTAGGTTATTTACGCATTTCACAATAATCGTGTTTTACTTTCGTTAAGGTAGCAGCCAGCAGATTTTTTAATTGATGGAAATGTAACCCATCAACTTCAGAATCATTTCTTCTTTGTGACTTCCCGGAGCTGATTTCTCCTTTCCAGGAGACCTGCTAATTCAGTGTTGAACCAGGAAATGACTCAACCCTTAACTCTCAGCTGATGAAACAGAGCACATTTGTCAATACAATAGTTAAAAATATCAAACAAATAGTCCCAGGAAAAATGTATGTCATCAAACAGATAAATGAACTTCCAATTGTAATGAAATATACCATGAAGAAAAGGAGGATTTTAGTGTTTCAAACTGCACCAACTAGACAATGATCACTTAGATTATTTACAAAAATTGCATTGAGGATGAAAAGATGGAAATTAGGTTTAGTAGCACCGTCAATAATTTGAGAAACATTAAAAGCAAGACGGTGTGTCTTAAAACCCTCTAACAGGGAAACAGTAAACCAGTCTCTCTTCTTCAACATTTTAATCAGACAAACATTAGGAAAATTATAAGAAACTGTCAACAATGGCTGAAGGAGTTCTGTAACAAGCAACAACAGCTAAAAGCTATCCGCCGCACAAGTCAAATATTCAAAGCTGAAAGTTCAAACTGCTTAGGAAGAGATTTAGAAACGAGAATCTAGACTGTAAGGCAGGATCTAACAAATAAAGCTACACCACCTCCTTTTCTTGGGTGGTCTGAAGAATAAGTTATGTTCGCTTCAATGCCATTATTTCCTTTACTGAACACCTGCATGACCATCTGGATATAAATATTTAAATGTTTTATATACAGTCTACTAGTACCACAAATTATCCAGTGGGGCAGAGCAGAGGAGGCAGCTTCACCTTCTGGTGAGAAATCGCTAATTGCTCCTTTAAGGAACTCATAATGCTGCAGCAAACCAAGAAATCTTTGGATAATTTCATGCTCCAAACTTTTTGGGACCAATTTAGGGATGACACCTTCCTGTTTCAAAAGGACGGCACACCAGTGCACAAAGTAAAGCCAGAGCAGGTTTTGGTGGGACGAATTGTACTGGCCTACATGCTCGGTTCTGACCTCTGGAGGGCACAGATTAAATGGAGCAGAGAATGTGAGCCAGGACTTCTCACCAGAGTCAGACCTCATACATGATCTTTTAGTCCATTGTAATTAATTCACATAGGCAGACTCTAAATGTTATAGAGACCCTCACCATGTTGAGACAGCAGTGTTGTAAACTTTTAGCCACAACAAGACAATAGTCTCCAGAAAGAATTTAAAACCATTTCTGCGTCCCTCCATATTCTAGGTGCCATCTTCGAACGGCCCTCACCATTGTTTTCCTTCAATTTTTTTGTTTAAATGAAAAAGGGAGCTTCAGGAGAAAGTCTAATTCTACTGAGTTTCAAAAATGTTATACGTTTACATTCATAAGTTTTTCCTGGTAAGAAAAATCAACAAAAACTGAACTGATACAAAATTGTCTTTAAAGTTTCAAATTGCATAATGATGCATAATGACGATAAATTCTTTGGTGTTTTTTTTTCTTTTAGAAACTAACAAGATGTGTGAATAGTGCAGTCCCAGTCTGTCTGTTCATTTATTCAGTAAAAGTATTCATGCTCCAGGCTATACTATCACAACCTTGTCTACTTCTGAAAGTGTGAAGCATGTTTAGTGTTCTTGGTTTTTCCAAGTAAATAAATTATTCTACTTCAGTTGGGGTTAAAGAAGCATCTGATGTTGTTATCTAAACTTAATTGAATTTTACCCTATAAACGCTGGTACATACATTGTTGTACTCTGTGAAGTCTCAGGGTTCAGAGTTACCAGAAGTACATTCTTAGCAGCCTAAACAGTAGAAACTTCTTCAGATATTGTTGGTTGAAGTATACTGGAGTTGGCTGTCGCACTTTTTATATTTAACAGACTTTTAAAGTCAGTCCTGTGAAAAATATTTGCCCCGATAACCCCCCTTTCTTTCCTTTTTTTTCCACACTTAACTGTCTGTCATTAAACAAAGTTGAATATTAGACAATGATAACCAGAGTAAATACAAAATGCTGTTTTTAAATGATGATTTCATGTATTGAGGGAAATATAAAGATACAGCATAGACTACAGCTCATAACTGTCAAGTTTCTTTTATTTAACTTTAAACCTTTGTGATGTGCTTGTTGGTCTTAGTTAACGTAGGAAAAACTGAAATCTGTGACAGTCTGCCTTCTTGAGATGATGATTTCACTTATTTAAAAAAAAGCTATACATAACAGCTTGAGCCTATGTGAAAAAGAAATTGCCTTCTGAACCTGACAAAGGGTTGTTCCTCCATTGCCTGTCATTAAGCGTTTGTGATAACGGGCAATGAGTCTTTTACATCATTTTTGAATAATTATGGCCGGCTTTTCTTGGCAGAATTGTTTAATTCAGCCACATTGGCAGGTTTTCAAGCATGAATGTTCTATTTAATGTGATGCAATAGCATCGCAAAGGGATTTAAAACTTTGCTACAGTGGACAACCACTTGCATTGTGTCATTGACTTTGCAGCATGTAGCAGCAGTGGAGAGGAAAACTCCCCTTTAACAGGAAGAAAAACCTCCAGCAGAAGCAGGCTCAGTGTAAACAGCCATCTGCCTCAACTGACTGGGAGTTAGAGAAGACAGAGCAGAGACACAAAAAGAACGCAGACAAACGTTCTATGCCAGAGAGGGTAGTGGCAGACCAGCTCCATAGGTGGCTGTGCCAAGGTAAAAAAACAACATTGTGGTTTAGCAGTCATTCGTTAACCTAGCAAACTGTGTGTATTTGTAGTGCATGTATTTGTAGTTATACTGCATAAAAGGGAAAAATCCAGCCAGCAGTAAGATTAAAACAAACAATTATGCTCTGGTAAAGCTTAAAAATGCTTTCGTAAAAGCAACGGAGTTCAGCTTTCAAAAAACAAAGACGGATGACTAATATATGATTACTTCTGTCAGGGATGTTTTTCCACTTTCCCTTGTCCCACCTTGCTCATTATTTTATAGGCATCGACAACCTTTAATTAAAATATTTTCACCGTACTAAAACCAAACTTGTTTCTGTTATAAACTCATCTTTGGATGAACTTTTTATGAACTATGGTTTATTGAAAGAGAGATGATTGGTGGATGAGGAAATCAGAATGAGACGAGAAATGTAGATGAGATGCAAGGTTGCTGTAGTACAAGGGCAGCAGGAGATCCAGGCAATGAAGCAGCGAGCAAAACTTGAGGTACGGATGAAGGCAGGAAAATCCAGCGGCTGAAGCAGGAAACAAACCAGCAGTGTTGTATTTCTACTTCGTTACTGTACTTAAGTATATTTTGGAGTACTTTATACTTTTCTCAAGTATAACATTTTTTGATAACTTTTACCTCACTATATTTCTGATCTTAATTGCATACTTTTACTCCAATACATGTTCAATGTTTGGTTTAGTTACTCGTTACAAAAAGAGAGACTCGCCAGTGATTTCTGTTCGGAATCACAGGCAGACTCGCAAGTGTTTTGACCCCAACTACTGATTGACTGCCACAAAGTCGGGACTTGCCTGGCCTTGTTCATCACCACCAACAGGATAAGAAGCTGGTTCAGTGGTAGGGCAGGTTAAATTAACCTTGTGGTATAGGTAAAGCATCTAATAGCAGAGAGTTTTCTTAACTCAATGATAACCTGCAGGTGTATCTATTAGCAGGTTTACCACTTCCTGTAGGTTGGCTGGAACTGGTTTATCAATTAACCGTGTTCTTAGTATACACCCCCCTGGTCTACATTTTACCTGCACTTGGTTGTGTACAATTTTAAAGTATATAGCACTGACCTTACTTGAAGAAGGAAAACTGAAAGCTTACAAAAAGGTTGTGTTTTCTGTCTAATTTCTCCTGCACTTGGCTGTTTATATTATTTCAAGTGAATTTGACTTTTAAAGTTTACTAAAATCTAAAAATGTCATTCAAACTGCATTTGCTTTGTTTTACTTCTTACTTAAACTTTTTATCACATTAAATACATCTATTTTTACAGTAATTTTCATACGTAAGACATTTCAGATACTTTAACTCAAGTAACATTTCAGTCAGTGACTTGGACTTTTACCAAAGTCATATTTTGGAGAGGTACCTATACTTTTACTTCTGACTAATTAGTGCCCAACAGGTGTGACAGATTGCTGAGGGAGTGGAGGGTGAGCTTCTTCTTCTTTTTTTACTGGTGTCTTGCAATCAAATAATGCATTATCACCGCCTACTTGATCTTTAGTTACTTTTCCTTAAATCGTTAGTTTTAGTCCAGTTTGTTGTAGATAAGATGACATGATCTTAAGCACCATCTTTCCGTATTTATTTGAGAAGATATTTGTAATGTTCAGTCGTTTGATTCCTTCTTGTTCCATTCCTTAGATCCATTCTTTGATTTGAGTATTTAATACACTCAAACAGCACATGTTCCACAGTTTCTGGAATGCTGAAACTATGGATGCTTCCCAATAATATGCTGCATAAACTGACAAATAATCAGTTTTAAACACCTTAACTTTTAATTTAGGAATGTCAAAAGCACAGCTTGTTTTTCCATTCTCTGGATTTTTTGACTTATCCGTGAATACATGTACATAATACCCATATCTCTCATGTATCAAAGTGTTCACATAAGCTTGTATACTTAACACGTTATTGCTTGAACTAATCTTTTTTTTAACAAAGAAAGATCAAAGATGGCAAAGATAGCCGGCATTAAGGTAGTTAGACTAACGGCTCAATTATTGATTCCTAACTCCTCAATTATCTGAATAATTCCCTTACTAAATAACTCCTTTTTAATTTTACTACTTTCCCAACTTTCAATTAGTATACTTTTTGTTAGATGTGTTTCTTTTTGACTTTGTAAATGAGCCCAATAATTTGCCCTCAAGTGTTTCCTTCTAAGACTTAATGGCATTTCTCCAACCTCGATTTTACTAACCCTAACCCTTATGTCCAACCTTTTTAATGATGAACCGAATCAAAAACAATACAGCCGTAATCTAGAACTGATCTAACTAATGCAATATATACATTTTTTCAACGCCATACAATCAGCTCCCCATACACCTCCTGTTAAACACCTCATAATATTCAATACTTTCTTAGTATTGAATAGTCTCCACGTAAGCAAACTATCAAACCCCAAGAATTTAAAACCTTTTACGCTTTCTAATCTTTGTTTATACAATTTCAGACAAATTTGACTTTCTTTCTCGTGAAAAACATTGAGATTTCTCAACAGATAACTTAAATCCCCATTTCAAAGACCAATCTTCCACTACAATCAATAGCATCCTGAACTTTCTTTACAACATATTCCTTCCTCTTTTCCAAATTGCCCCGTCATCTGCAAAATGACGGGGCAATTTTTCCTATGTCAGGTTTATCATAATAGAAAATAGTACTGGACTAACTCCCCTGAGGGGTGCCGTTTTCAACTAAAAATGAATCAGAAATATACCCGCACGAACCTGGAGGGTAAACTGAGTGAGAGGAGGAACTGAAAAAAAAACAGGAAAAAAGCCGGACCAAAAACTAAACCATGAGAATTTCTACCAAGTTTTATTTTCATTTTAGAAATATACCGTTGCAAAAGTTCTTCAACTTTTAACATGTTTATACTTAGAAGTATTTGCTTGATTGGTTTTATCTTATGAACTACTAACAAAATTATCATAATTTGCATAAAAAGTAGTCGGTATTAGAAAAAAAAAAGATATGTAGTGTTTTCAGACTTCAAGTAATGAAAGGAAAATAAGCCTATATTCAATTTTAATTAACCAATGTTTTGCAAGAAGAAGACTTTTGAAATCAACATTAAAAACACATTTGTTTAGGATTGCCTTCAACTGTTCTAGTTAACTGAATCACCGCTTTTTTGTTCTATTTTCTATCTACATTTTATTCCTACTTGCTTTTATTCTGTTTTATTTTTGCTATATTTTAATCATGTAAAGCACTTTGCATTGTCTTTGTACTGAATTGTGCTATATAAATAAATTTGCCTTGCCTTGCCTTGCCATGTGTTGTGATAATAATAATACCTGCGGATGTTATCTTAGTTGTCCACACAGCCTCCACGGGATTACCTAGTAGGCAACGGGCCAAGGCAGGAGTGCCTAAACTATTTCCAGGGGCCATTTAAAAAGAATTTCTCTTCAACCTCAATTCAAGAATGGCACAAATTTAGCTTGAAACTCAAAACTAGAGGTATATGGACGCAGATTACTTACAACTCAGTTTTCTTGTTCACCAGCCCTTGAGTAATTTCCACTTGACCATTTTGACCGGTGGGGCGAAAAATCTAAGGGTGGTAACTCAGAAAGACAGGGTACAGCCTGCAAGTTTGCTGCTTAACATATAACAAATACATGGTGCTCCTAGCCATTTGGAGTTTCAAAACACTGTTAGAAACAAGAATGACGAGTGGTGCCATTTTACTTCCCACGCCATGGCTGTAACAAATTTTTTTTTTCTAGTTGAAAGAAAAGTGTAGAAAGAATGTAGTTGGGTTTTATATATTTTTTATTAACATAAGGAGTGAGGAAAGAAATTACATCTGTTTATTATATCACAAACTCATTGTAAACAACAATCATTTCATATATCACAAGCTAATTGTAGAAAATACTACTTTAATATATCACAAACTCATTGTAAAAAACACTACTTTAATATATCACAAACTCATTGTAAAAAACACTCATTGGTTAGATAAAAAGAAAGACATTCTTTTAATACAATATCACAAACTCATTGTAAAAAACACTACTTTAATATATCACAAACCCAATGTAAAAAACCCCCCACTCATTTCATATATCACAAACTCATTGTAGAAAAAGTTCATTTCATATTTAGAGAAAGATTAATTTTAATACAATGTCATAAAGTAATTGTAGAAAACGCTCATTTAATATATCACAAGCTAATTGTAGAAAACACTACTTTAATATATATTTAGAGAAAGATATGAGAAAACATGCATGCACTGGTTTCAACACCCCTGCCAGTACTGCGTGATGGTTTCAAGTTGATCTTTTAATTCATAGTTTTCTTCAACCAGCTGATTATACACCTCGTTGATGTGGTCATGCACCCGTTTGACGATTGTCAATTCGTACAAGTAAGCTTGTGCAACCGCGCTGACTGTGTCGTTGTCTTGATGGATGTTGCGAGCGGCTAGAAACCGTTGAACGGCATCGATGAAACGTGCGTTACAAAGCACTCGCATTACACGATAGTAATTGCTTTCAAAGAACCCATCCTCAAGCTGCTCCAAACATTCATGCTCTCTCTGACTAGGGCGGTCATAAAAGCAGCCGTAACATTTATCACGCATGTACTTTTCGATGGCGGCGCTTAAAAGATGGTGCACCACTGTTTTCACCGCTTTGATGAAGCCAAAGCGGATCCATCCGTCGTATTCATCCGCCCCGGTGTCAGTCTCTCCTTGGCTGGATGGAAGCTGCGTATCCTCGGGTTGAGAAGGGTCTGGGGAGGCTGGATCTCCTTGGCCCGAGGGAAGTTGTGAGTCCTGGAGTTGTGAGTACTCAGACTGAGAAGGGTCCGGGGAGGGTGGAAGATTCAGCGCTTGTGAATCTTCCTCCTGGGTCTCTGACAGTGATGGCATGACGGGAAGCCTGGCTGGAAGTCCGGAAATCTTATTCGAAAAAAATAAGAACTCGGGCCGTAGTCTCACACCTCCGGGGGGTCTGGACCAGTAGACGGTATGCCTCTGCAGCCCCGTCAGAAGACTCTCGCTGTCTGTGTCGCTTTCGTGAGAGGATTCAGGGGTTGCCGAGGGTGAAGGCGGGTGGTACGGTCCCGGGAAGAATTTGTCGCTGTCCGGAGAGCCATGCTGCGGTGATGTTGGAGTAGTTCTTTCAACCACGTAGTTGCTCATGGTTTCAGATGCTAAAAGTCTGGTCAGTGGAGTTGCATAGAGTCTCGATCAGAATATATACTGAGAAGGGGTGTGGTTAACGTTGAAGGGGGCGGTATCGGCTGTTGTGAGGAGGGCGGGTCTAAAAAGCTAGCACTTTCTTGATCCCCAAAACGTCTCTCCAGTAGCGACAGTCGCGAAACAGCGCTGAGATCTGGTCTGCTATTGCAGTCATCTTGTCACGCCATGCGTCGAAGGGAATGGTGAACAAGGGTCTAAACACGCCGCAGTCTGCATTATAATAGTCGAGCACGAAAATAACCGGGGTTGTTTTATCTTGAGCCTGTCTCAGAGTTGCGCGGAAAAAACATCGGCCAGTAACCCCCGTCTTTGATTGCCATGTGGCTGAGAAGATCCTATTTGTCGAGTCTGTGTCAGTCTCGTTCAAGCGGGTCAACGCCTGCATGCAGCGTTTAGTGGCGGGTGAATCCATGATTCCATCCTCGGTTTCCTGATGAGCCCGCTTGCGACGTTTAGCAGCGGGTGAATCCTTGATTGCGTCGCGGGTTTCTAGATTCACAACAGGGTATGTCAAGTACGAGTCTTTGGGGCCTGCGTCGTACGTATCTTCAGGGTTTAGTTTGCGGAGCAGGACGAGTCTCAGAACAGCCCAATCGTTTGACGTTAGCATGCACAAGGAGTGGATAGGTTGCAGCTTGTCGGTTTCTTGATCCAGCTGATACAGACACATTTCGCCGGTTTCGTACTTGAAGAGGTATCCCCATTTACCGCGAGCTCCATAGGGTTCCAAAGACCATTCTTCTTGCAGAGGTAGGGTCGGAGGCATCTGAGTTCTGCATAGAGACAGCATTACCTTGCGAGGGGTCTGCTGAGCTTGCCTATCACCATCCTGATAGTTGTAGGTCGTGACGGGTGTGTCAGAAATTATAGGTTCTTGCTTGCTTGTTTCGAACGCCATGTTGAAAAGGAGTGAATCACTATCCATGCTTGAGAAAAGGACCTTATATTATGACTGCGGCGACCGGGGGGGCGGGATGAGGGTGGGAGGGACTTTTTTTTTGTGAGAGTCACGTGGTGGGATCATGTGGAGGTCACGGGAGGGAAGGGGGTGTCACATGAGGGTCACGTGGTGGGGTCATATGGAGGTCACGGTAGGGTAATAATATCAATGATAGGGTGTCACATGAGGGTCACGAGCAGGGCCACGTGACGATCATGTGAGTGGGGTCACCTAAAAGGTCAATTAAAAAATAAGCCCCGCCCCGCCCACTTTTAATCCATCAAAATCGGATTAAAAAGTGACATGTCATATACTATATACTCTCTCATGGTTCTGATGTTTGGATCCATGATCTCAGTCTGATGTGTCCTTCATATATTATTCTGTTCCAGCTGCTGGAGGACAACATTGTCACTTTTGTGAAGAAGGAGCTGAAGAAGATCCAGAAGGTTCTGAGTCCAGATGACCCAGACTGCTCAGAGAGTCAGAGAGATGATGAGGAGGTGTTGGAAGGTGAGGATGAAGAGCAGAGGAGGAGCAGCAGAGAGGCTCTGATGAAGATCACTCTGAACTTCCTGAGGAGGATGAAGCAGGAGGAGCTGGCTGACCGTCTGCAGAGCAGTAAGAGGATTTCTACAAAGATTTAACCTGATGGATAAATCACACATTTACTGATGTCTGAAGAGATGGAATCACATTTATTCACATCATCTTCAGACGATCATTTGGTTTCCTTCCTGATTTCACTTTTTGTGTTAATTTAGAACATCTTGCTGCAGTTTGTCGACATAAACTTAAATCTGGTCTGAAGGAGAAGTTCCAGTGTGTGTTTGAGGGGATCGCTAAAGCAGGAAGTCCAACCCTTCTGAACCAGATCTACACAGAGCTCTACATCACAGAGGGAGGGACTGGAGAGGTCAATGATGAACATGAGGTCAGACAGATTGAAACAGCATCCAGGAAACCACACAGACCAGAAACAACCATCAGACAAGAAGACATCTTTAAAGTCCCACCTGGAAGAGATCAACCAATCAGAACATTGATGACAAAGGGAGTGGCTGGCATTGGGAAAACAGTCTTAACCCAGAAGTTCACTCTGGACTGGGCTGAAGACAAAGCCCACCAGAACATCCACTTCATATTTCCATTCACCTTCAGAGAGCTTAATGTGATGAAAGAGAAAAAGTTCAGCTTGGTGGACCTTGTTCATCACTTCTTTACTGAAACCAAAGAAATCTGCAGCTTTGAACACTTCCAGCTTCTGTTCATCTTTGATGGTCTGGATGAGAGTCGACTTCCTCTGGACTTCCAGAACCAGGAGATCCTGACTGATGCTACAGAGTCCACCTCAGTGGATGTTCTGCTGACAAACCTCATCAGGGGGAAACTGCTTCCCTCTGCTCGCCTCTGGATAACCACACGACCTGCAGCAGCCAATCAGATCCCTCCTGAGTGTGTTGGCATGGTGACAGAGGTCAGAGGGTTCACTGACCCACAGAAGGAAGAGTACTTCAGGAAGAGATTCAGAGATGAGGAGCAGGCCAGGAGGATCATCTCCCACATGAAGACATCAAGAAGCCTCCACATCATGTGCCACATCCCAGTCTTCTGCTGGATCACTGCTACGGTTCTGGAGGACGTGTTGGAGACCAGAGAGGGAGGAGAGCTGCCCAGCACCCTGACTGAGATGTACATCCACTTCCTGGTGGTTCAGACCAAAGTGAAGAAGGTCAAGTATGATGGAGGAGCTGAAACAGATCCACACTGGAGTCCAGAGAGCAGGAAGATGATTGAGTCTCTGGGAAAACTGGCTTTTGATCAGCTGCAGAAAGGAAACCTGATCTTCTATGAATCAGACCTGACAGAGTGTGGCATCGATATCAGAGCAGCCTCAGTGTACTCAGGAGTGTTCACACAGATCTTTAGAGAGGAGAGAGGGCTGTACCAGGACAAGGTGTTCTGCTTCGTCCATCTGAGTGTTCAGGAGTTTCTGGCTGCTCTTCATGTTCATCTGACATTTGTCAACTCTGGTGTCAACCTGATGGAAGAAAAACAAACATGTAAGAGGTTTTCATTTTCTAAATTTAAACCAAAGTCTCTTCACCAGAGAGCTGTTGATCAGGCCTTACAGAGTCCAAATGGACACCTGGACTTGTTCCTCCGGTTCCACCTGGGACTTTCACTGCGGACGAATCGGAGACTCCTACAAGGTCTGGTGACACAGACAAGAAGTAGCTCACAGACCAATCAGGAAACAGTTCAGTACATCAAGGAGAAGATCAGTGAGAATGTATCTGCAGAGAAAAGCATCAATCTGTTCCACTGTCTGAATGAACTGAATGATCGTTTTCTAGTGGAGGAGATCCAACAGTCTCTGAGATCAGGAAGTCTCTCCACAGATAAACTGTCTCCTGCTCAGTGGTCAGCTCTGGGTTTCATCTTAGTGTCATCAGCAGAAGATCTGGATGTGTTTGACCTGAAGAAATACTCTGCTTCAGAGGAGGTTCTCCTGAGACTGCTGCCAGTGGTTAAAGCCTCCAACAAAGCTCTGTAAGGACACAGATTGTTGCTGCTTTTATTTCTGATAGTGAGAAATCTGCTAATGAGGTAAATATTGATTCATGTTGCTTCAGTTTATTTATAATGAACCAGTTTACAACAAAAGGCAACACAAAGACGTGTAAAATCAGACAGATCCATCAATCTTTCCACGGAGAACATTGGTGACTGTAAAGAAATAAACAATATTTCTGATGAATTGTTTAATAGCAGATTTTTTTTCTCCCTGTCTCCTTAGACTGAGTGGCTGTAACCTCTCAGAGAGAAGCTGTGAAGCTCTGTCCTCAGTTCTCAGCTCCCAGTCCTCCAGTCTCAGAAAACTTGACCTGAGTATCAACAACCTGCAGGATTCAGGAGTGAAGCTTCTCTCTGCTGGACTGGAGAGTCCAAACTGCAAACTGAAAACTCTCAGGTACAAACTTCTCCATCTTGTTGAAACCAGATTTCTGTCCATTGCCTGCTAAACATGATGAAAATTTTAGTCCAGTGATACATTTGTTAATTTTCATCTGACCTTTATTCCCTATGAATAGAACCCAGGCACAGATTTACTGTATAGGAGTGATTCTCAAAGGTTTTCTTTTGTGACCACTTTGAAGAATGAAATTCAGATTTGTTGCAGTTATAGATTTCAGTTTAATGCATTAAATAATAATAATAATAATAATAATAATAATAATTGTTATGATATATTTTTCTGGGATGAACCCGGACACAGCACGCACACACAGAGTCAGTTCTTATGAGTGAGTTTTATTGCATAGTGTGGAAGATGGAGGATGAGACCAGAGTCTTTCAACGGACGGAGGTGAAGGGTGTAGAAGCTGGCCGGCAGGAGGAGTGTGGAGAGACTGACTGGGAGGAACTCTGGAGCCGAGCACTGGAGAGCAGAACATCTGAGCCGGGTGCAGGAGAGCAGAGCATCAGAGCCGAGCAGTGGCGAGCGGAACGTCAGAGCCGAGCCGTGGAGAGCAGAACGTCAGAACCGAGCCGTGGAGCGCAGAGCATCAGAGCCGAGCAGTGGCGAGCAGAGCATCAGAGCCGAGCAGTGGCGAGCAGAGCATCAGAGCCGAGCAGTGGCGAGCAGAACGTCAGAGCCGAGCAGTGGCGAGCAGAGCATCAGAGCCGAGCAGAGGCGAGCAGAACCTCAGAGCCGAGCAGTGGAGAACAGAACGTCTGAGCCGTGCAGTGGAGGGCTGAACGTCTGAGCCGAGCAGTGGAGGGCTGAACGTCTGAGCCGTGCAGTGGAGGGCTGAACGTCTGAGCCGAATACTGGAGAAAACAAACTGTCGGAAAGTCTTTGGGCTGACTGTAACAAGACCAGGTGAAAGGAGTCTTCAGGCTGACGGTAACAAACGGAGCTGACAAGAATACTGGCAGGGAGTGAACGCTATGGACCGGCGACGGGAACAGAAAGAGGTGAGTCTTATAAAGCGGTGGAAACAGGTGGAAGCAGTTGTGGGTTAATTGCAGCCTGCCAGGTGAAACCGATCAGGCTGCGCAGGAACGAGAGAGAGGGAGAGAGGTTCAGCATGCAGCCAATAAGCTGCATCCTGACAATAATAATAATAAATACTAATACTACTACTCTTACTAATAATACTTTTTTTTGTTATTAATATTATTAATATTATTATTATACTCCTTCACCTCAAGAGGAGCCAGTTGAGGTGGCTCGTGCATCTGGTTAGGATGCCTCCTGGACGCCTCCCGGGTGGGGGGTTCCAGACACGTCCCACCAGGAGGAGGCCCAGGGGAAGACCCAGGACACTCTGGAGGGACTATGTCTCTCGGCTGGCCTGGGAAGGGCTTGGGATTCCCCCGGAGGAGCAGGCCCAAGTGGCTGAAAGCACTGAATGACTAATGCCAACTATGTTGAGCACATACCTCGCTGAGAGGCCCCAGCAGAACCTTGTAAAAGGACCTGACCCGGTCGATGAGGGACAGTCACATTGACATTGTAGTGCCTCGTGAAGGTGGTCAGGGAAGCCCATGATCCAGCAGCACATATTGGTTCCAGTGGGACCCCTCTCAAAGCCGCCCAGGAAGCAGAGAAACTCCTGGTGGAATGTGCCCTCACCCTGACTGGCAGGGAGCAGCGACCTGCATCGTAGGCGTGGAAGAGGACACTCACAATCCAATGAGACAGACGCTGCTTGGAAAGAGGACAGCCTGACCTCGGACCCCCATAACATAGGAAAAGCTGGTCTGAGCGTCTTAAATTTGCAGTTGCCGCAATGTATGTCTCCAACACCCTTACTGGGCACAATAACTTAGACCCATCCTCAGGTGCACCTGACTGAGGCTGAAACCGAGCCAACTGCAATGGCTGGTTACTGTGAAAAGAAATCACCTTAGGCACAATTGCAGTATTAGGCCACAGGGTAACATCGGAGCCATCTGGAGCCCACCTGATATTGGTAGAGCTGACAGAGAGAGCATGTAGCTCACTGACCCTCTTAGCTGAGACGATAGCCAACAGAAAAGCATTCTTGCAGGAAAGCCACTTGAGGTCCGCTTGTGCCAAAGGCTCAAATGGAGGGTGGCACACAGCCGCGAAAACCAATGGTAGGTCCCAGTTGGGCACTCGTGGAGCCGGCAGTGGGCGTAACCTACGAGCATCGCGCAGACCAGATCATGACGCCCCACTGAACGGTCGTCGACAGTTAGGTGACAACATGAGATTGCTGCAACATACACTTTAAGGGTCGAAGGAGAGCGGCCCTTATCAAGAAGAGACTGGAGGAACTCCAGAATAGTGGGCACCGAGCAGGTAACCGGATTCTCATTGTGGGCAGAGCACGAAGGCACATCCTCGTCACCATGACGCTGCGAATCCTGTGAAGCCTGGCATCTAGACGAAAGCTGTTTAGCCACCGCTGCAAAGGACACAGAAGGAGCAAACCCAAGGGCATGACACGAGTGACTGATGTCAGTTTGCCCAGCATTCGCAGGAAGATGCTGTAAGGAAACTGCCTGCCCAGCCTGAATCGACCGACAAGCTGGAGTATGTCGTCCACCCTGTGAACAGACGGACGGGCCTTCATGGTAGTGGAGTCCAGATGCAACCCAAGAAAGGTGGTTGTCTGAGATGGAACCAGACAACTCTTTGCTAGGTTGACTAGATTGCTAGGAGGCCCAACCGTGACACCTGAAGAAGAAGCTGGAACGTATCGCGAGAGGCAGCTACCTAAGAGGGAGCACAAAGAAGCCAGTCGTCCAGGTATGGCAGAATCCTGACTTCGGAGGCCTGCAGAGGAGAGAGGGCCGCTTTCCTGCATCGAGTAAACACCTTCAGGGAAAGGGAGAGCCCGAATGGGAGCACCCGGAATTGCCAGTGGTGACCCCGATAAGCAAACCTGAGAAAGTGCAGATGTTCTGCCGCAATATGCACAGGAAAGTAGGCGTCTGTCAGATCCACTGACGTAAACCAATCCCCTGCCACAACGGTCTGAAGGACCTCTGCTGTGGTGAGCATGTGGAAGGGAAGGACTTTGGAAGTCCCCTTAGATCTAAAATGGGGCGAAAACCGCCAGTCTTTTTTGCCACAAGGAAGTATGTAGAATAGTAGCCTCTGAGTTGCAGCAGAGGAGCCACAACCTCGATTGCTCCCTTGGCCAGGAGGGCGGAAAGCTCCTGGTCTACTACCAGGGATTTCACCGGGTCAGTGATAACAGTTATTTTGACCCGGCGTGAGAGAGGGGGCCGCTGTCGGAACTGGAGCCTGTAGTCATGGGTTAAGGTGGCAACCACCCATGGATCTACAGTGTGAGCAGCCCAGAAACGTAGATGCTGATGGGAAAACTGTCAGACGGCAGGCCCGGTGGCATCATCTACTATCCCCTCGGCCCCTGGGAGCCCTGTGGGGAGGGCGTCCAGGATCTGAGGTTCGGGTATGCCTAACTGGGCGGCCGACTGGCTCATGAAAGTCCCTGCTGGGTCTCTGCCGCACATCGAGGGGATAGGAACCACCAGGCCTATCACCAGTCCGAGGCCGTAGGCCGAATGCTGCGTCTGACACGCCTGAATAGTCCGCTCCAGCGCTTCCAGGGCAGCTGATCCAAACAACTCCCCTGGCACAACCGGGACACCCTTGAGGGTCCTACAGCATGTCTCGGTGAGAGGAGACTCTGCAAGCCAGACCTGTCTATGAGCTTAGACAAGGAATGACATGACACTGCCAAGCTCTCTGGTCATCAGCGCAAAGGCCTGCAAAGCTGCTTCGTTAAACCCAACCGCAGCACCACTAGCACCCTGAACCGATCTAGAGAGGGCGAACATGAGGTGCGCCAGGGAGTTGCCAAGGCGGCCAGCACGCGCTCCTGCATTGTATGCCTTACACAGGAGGTCATCCGTAACCCGACATTGAGTCCACGGGCATCTGACGTCAGGACGCAGGGCTTCATCTGGCGACACAATCAGTGAAGCGACAGCGGGTTCAACTGCTGGCATACAGTCCAGGCCGTCCTTCACTGACTCATGCATGGCAGCTAACACCCAACCATCTGAGGAGAGCCGTGATAACCCTCTCGGGTCCCGCCAACAAGCGTGCAACTCCTTAAGGTACTCCTCTGATGTAGGTACAGAAAAGGGAGTAGGAGCCCAAACACAAGGAGGCTGATATTGGGAGAGAGGGCAAACTTGTAAATGAAGTTGGTCACACTGGGAGAGGGGGAGGAAACGCTGCCGTAACCAGGTATAACTAATAAATCAAAGAAACTAACAACATTAGCCGTATTCAAACTTCAGTAAAGGAAGTTGGTCACACTGGGAGAGGGGGCGCAAACGCTGCCGTCACCAGGTATAACTAATAAATCAAAGAAACTAACAACGTTAGCCTTATTCAAACTTCAGTAAATTAAGTTGGTCACACTCGGAGAGGGGGAAGAAATGCTGCCATCACCAGGTATAACTAATAAATCAAAGAAACCAACAACGTTAGCCGTATTCAAACTTCAGTAAAGGAAGTTGGTCAAACTGGGAGAGGGGGCGGAAACGCTGCCGTCATCAGACATATAACTAATTAACCAAAAGGAGCTAACAACGTTAGCCATATTTAAACTTCAGTAAACTAAGTTGGTCACACTGGGAGAGGGGGCAGAAATGCTGCCATCACCAGGTATAACTAATAAATCAAAGAAACTAGCAACGTTAGCCGTATTCAAACTTCAGTAAAGGAAGTTGGTCACACTGGGAGAGGGGTGGAAACGCTCCCGTCACCAGGTATAAAACTAATAAACCAAAAGGAGCTAACAACGTTAGCCGTATTTAAACTTTGGTAAATGAAGTTGGTCACACTGGGAGTAGAGGCGAAAAATGCCGTCGTCACCAGCACTCAATCAAAACAGCCCAAGCTGTAAGTAACACGGTAACAAGAAGCCGTGAGCTGAGAGAGGGGGCGCGCACGCTACCGTCACCAACAAACAGCTTACTTACCTTCCCAAAACTTCCAAAAAACTTCCAACAGATTAACCCGTTGCAGGCCTGGGAGGATGAATGGAAAACCTGGCCGCAACCCCGAGAGGATGGGCGTCAAACAACGGGGAAGATAGCGAACCGCTTGCGAGAAGAAAAAAGGAACAGAGCCAGGGATGACACCAGGCTATTGTTATGCTATAATAACACCATGATACATAATTGAACTCAGATTGAATTCTAAACATGTAGTATGGAGGGGGTAACAAAAGGAATTCCACTCTGGCTGCAACATGAGACCCTTTACAGCTTGGACGCCCCTTCTTCCCAGCAGGGGTTCTCTCTTGCTGTAAAACCTTCCTCACACAGACCCAGACTCTCTCTCTTCAGCTCTTCACTTCTGCAGACCTCTTCAGCAGCTCTCTCAGAGCAGACAAAGAAGGCCTGGACCATGAGGGCCTGGTCGGCCCTGACCGACACACAAGCCGGCAGCTGAGGGAAGGTGCCTGAGAGACATAAGGATATACCCTTCTGTCACTTTTTAATTGACGGGTAATTAATGACCCTAATCATTTCCGGTCCCCCTTGATTTCCGGCCCCCTTTGATTTCCGGCCCCCTCCCCATTTCCGGCCTCCGACCATTTCCGGTCCCCTTCCCCATTTCCAGTCCCCTCCCCCACTCCTGGAATCCGCTCCCTCCCCCATTTCCGGTCCCCTCCCCCACTCTAGGAATTCGAAACTGACACAGATTCAACAAATAGGATCTTCTCACCAACATGACAATCAAAAACGGGGGTTACCGCGCAAGTCTGAGACAAGCTCAATATAAAACAACTCCGGTTATTTTTCTGCTTGACGCATGGCGTGACAAGATGATAGCAGACCGCATGTCAACGCTGTTCTGCAACTGTTGCAACTGGAGAGATGTTTTGGGGATCAAGAAAGTGATAGCTTTTTAGACCCGCCCTCCTCACAACAGCCGATAACCCTAACCCCTTCAACGTTAACCACACCTCTTCTCAGTATAAAAAAACAACCGGGCAGACCTATCGGGACCTCTATGCAACTTCACTGACCAGACTTTTAGCATCTGAAACCATGAACAACTACGCGGTTGAAAGAACTACTCCTTCAGCATCACCGCAGCATGGCTCTCCGGACAGCGACAAATTCTTTCCGGGACCGTACTACCCTCCTTCACCCTCGCCAACCCCTGAATCATCTCACAAAAGCGACAGTGAGAGTCTCCTCACATCGCTGCAGAGGCGTATCGACGACTGGGCCAATGCCCCCGGAGGCGTGCAAATACGGCCCGAGTACTTTGTTTTACGGGATGAGAATTCCACGCTTCCAACCACGCTTCCAGCCAGGCTTCCAGCCATGCCGTCTCTGTCAGAGACCCAGGAGGAAGATTCACAAGCGCTGAATCTTCCACCCTCCCCGGACCCTTCTCAGTCTGAGTACTCACAGCTCCAGGACTCGCAACTTCCCTTCGGCCAAGGAGATCCAGCCTCCCCAGACCCTTCTCAACCCGAGGATACGCAGCTTCCATCCAGCCAAGCAGAGACTGTCACCGGAGCGGATGAATATGACGGGTGGATTCGTTTCGGCTTCATCAAAGCTGTAAAAACTGTGGTGCATCATCTTCTGTACAATGCCATCAATAAGTACATGCATGATAAGTGGAACGGATGTAGCACGGGCCGTCCTAGTTTGAGTGACCCTAAACGTTGGGAGGATCTTCAGGACGGGTTCTTTGAAAGAAATTACTATCGTGTAATGCCAGTGCTTTGTAACGCACGTTTCATCGATGCCATTCAACAGTTTCTAGCCGCTCGCAACATCCATCAAGACAACGACACAGTCAGCGCGGTTGCACAAGCTTACTTGTACGAATTGACGCTGGTCAAGCAGGTGTATGACCCTATCAATAAGGTGTTTGATCAGGTGATTCAAGAAAGCTCTGAATTCAGAGATCAGCTTCTAGCCGCCTCGCAGTACTGGAGGGGATGCTGAAAACCAGTGCATGCATGTTTTGTCATATCTTTCTCTAAATATATATATTAAAGTAGTGTTTTCTACAATTAGCTTGTGATATATTAAATGATTGTTTTCTACAACTAGATTGTGATATATTAAATGAGTGTTTTCTACAATTAGTTTATGACATCGTATTGAAAGAATGTCTTTCTCTAAATATGAAATGAACTTTTTCTACAATTAGTTTGTGTATATGAAATGAGTGTTTCTTTTACATTGAGTTTGTGATATATTAAACTAGTATTTTCCGCAATTAGTTTATGACATTGTATTAAAAGAATGTCTTTCTTTTTATCTAACCAATGAGTGTTTTTTTTTACATTGAGTTTGTGATACATTAAAGTAGTATTTTCTACAATTAACTTGTAATATATGAAATGAGTGTTTTCTACAACTAGCTTGTGATATATTAACATAGTATTAGTTTGACATCGTAACAAAATTAATCTCTCTCTCTAAATCTGAAATAAACTTTTTTCTGCAATTTGTTTGTGATATATAAAATGCATATTAATAATAAAATACATAAAACCCAACTACACTCCTCCTGTCCTTCATTCATCATCCGTAACCCGATGTGTGTGGAAAGGTAGGGCTGAAAAAAAGTTAATGAAACGGGTATATTACACGCCTTCGCACCCCGGCTCTTTTGGTGGGGTAGAAAGACTACAGAGAGCTCTGGAAAGTGAAACGGGCGAGAAGGTACCGGTTGAAAAGGTCCGAGACTTTTTATCGGAACAAGATGCTTATTCTTTGCATAAACCCGCAAGAATAAGATTTCCTAGAAATAGAGTGTTTGTCACCGGGCCATTGAAACAGTTCCAAGCCGATCTTTGTGATATGCAGAGCTTGTCCAAAGAAAACGACGGTTACAATTATTTATTAACCGTTATCTACGTATTTTCCAAAAGAGCCTATGCCAGGGCTTTAAAAAGGAAAACAGCCTCTGACGTCGTAAAACCTTTTGAATCCGTTTTAAAAGAGAGTCAGATTCCAAAGAAGCTTCAAACTGATGACGGAAAATATTTTTTTAACAAATCATTCAAAGCGCTGATGGATAAAAACGGTATTAAACATTTTTCCACGGCTAGTGAAATAAAAGCATCTGTGGTTGAGAGGTTTAACCGTACGTTAAAATCAAGAATGTGGAGATATTTCACCGCAAACAACACTCTCCGATATCTAAACGTGCTTCAGGATCTGGTCAAAAGCTACAACCACGGCTATCATTCAAGTATTAAAATGGCACCTATCCAAGTCACCGCTAGTAACGCTTTTCAAGTGTTTCAAAATCTGTACGGGACCAATTCCGAACGCAGTACAAAAGTCAAGATGGCATTTAAACCAGGTGACCATGTCAGAATCTCCAACCTGCGTGGAGTGTTTGACAAGAAATATGAACAGAGTTTCACGGACGAAATCTTTACAGTTACAGAAGTGATACAACGATCTCCACCCGTCTTCAAACTGAAAGATTTAGACGGGGAGCCCGTCCAAGGCTCTTTTTACGCAGAAGAGCTTCAAAAGGTGAAAATGTCAAAAAACAAAATGTATCAAGTGGGTGACATATTAGACAAACGCACCGTGCGGGGGGTCAAACAGGTCTTAGTACGTTGGAAAAACTGGCCAGAGAAATTCAACAGCTGGGTGAGAGCCGATGACCTGCGAGACGTATAAAAGAAGACGTTGCTCTCTGACAGTTGACAGTGCAACATGGACCACTTAACTCAGGACGAAGGATTTTACCTGACGCTACCCTCCAACGCTAGCCTGGATGTGTTTAAGGATAATAACATATCGAGTTTCCGCGTGGATTTAGCCGAGCATATCAATTTACAAGGAGAATGGCAAGTGGCCTTGACGGAGGTTTCTTATCCACACACATGGCATAATGTCCCCTCAGAAAATGCTTTTTTCGAATGGCGGAAAGCGAGCGAGGAACAAGTCCATCGCATACAGATTGGAAACGGATACTACAGTAATATGAATCAGCTTATCAAAGAGATCGAAGCTCATCTGAGAAAGATAGATTCAGATATTTATTTCAAGGTTAACAAACTCGCAAACATACTCACCTACCAGGCCGGCGCTCAGTACCATCTACGTTTACGCATCCCTCTTGCGAACAGTTCAGGTCCAGGGTGTTTTTGGAGATATTATCACGCAGACCTTTCATAACCCCTACTATCTCCCCGTTGCCAAGAAACATATTGAAAATATACAAGTTGAAATTAAAACGGATCAAAACACCCCGGCGAAATTTACATACGGAAAGTGCATCATGAAACTACATTTCAGACCCGTTGCTTCACGCAGAGCGTTCAGGTGAAACGGCTCATGCTTATAAAAACACACAATTGTCGCCAGAATAATTCATAGCTGTGCAACCAGTCACAACGACCACGTTGCAGCGTTCTAAAAACGTGAGGAAGAAGCGACGACATTCGAGAAAACATGGTTTTCTTGAGAGAGGACCCACACCGTTTTATCCCTTACTACCAGAACCAGGTGGGGGGCATTTTACCCGGCTTCTATGGCGCCCCTGTTATGTACGGCCGCGGGATCCATATTTTCAAAATTATTTAGTTTCGTATCACCCCTATTTAAATCCGGCTTCGCTATTGCTAAACCGCATCTGAAAAAGGCTGCCACAAACATCGCCTCGGACGTCATAAGTAAAGCTATGACGAAAATAAGCGGTTCGCATGAGGGTGTGAATAACCAAGAGGGGTCGGGGGTTATGGTTTTGTCAAGAAGAGCTAAAAAGAGACCTCCGGGGTAACGTGTTGGCCATTCACAAATAGTGCTGCAGCGCAAAAACAAGAAATCAGTCAGCAGGAGCAAAGCAAGAGGGAGGAGGTCCGCTGCACGCAAGGACATGTTTAGATGAATTATTATTTTTCAATAACAATAAAACATGGCTCTTTTACACCAGAAATCATCAGAATGTACGCTGGATGAACTCGACTTATTTTCAGCCCCCATGACACAACTCTCTATTGAAGATAAGCTCTACAGAAATATTACCCGTGTCAGCGAATACAGACACCGGACCTATCGAGTTCTTTATCCCCAGACATGGAGAGAAATACTTGGATTTGAATGATACTTTGCTGCACGTCCGTCTAAAGATCACCAACGCAGATGGAAGCAACCTGGCTAACGACGCCGCTGTCGGGTTGATAAATTACCCGTTGAATACAATGTTTAGTCAATGCAACGTTATTCTGGGGGACAGGTTAATTTCACAGAGTAGCGCGACTCACCCTTACAGAGCAATCATCGAAACTCGGCTCAACTTTTCAGAAGACACGTTAAAGAGCCAATTTAGCGCGGGCCTCTTTTACAAAGACACAGAGGGAGCTATTGACTCTATCGTTACCACTGACGGTCCAAATTCGGGGATGAACAAGAGAGCCGCTTTCACTGCTAATTCCAGAGAGTTACACCTGATGGGGCCTCTTCACGCAGATATTTTCTTCTGCGAAAGACTCCTCTTGAATTCTGTCGATATGAGGGTTAAACTAACCAGAGCCAGCAACGCCTTCTCTCTAATGGGACCGCGTGATTCAACCTTCCAACTGAAATTTCTGGGGGCTTCGCTATTTATGAAAAAAGTTTCAGTCTCCCCGGCTATCCGACTAGGGCATGCCTCAGCATTAATGAGAGGAAACGCCCTCTATCCTCTTTCGTGCGTGAATGTGAAAACATACTCTGTCCCTGAAAATTCCAGGATATGTACTCAGGAGAATCTCTTTTTGGGAATAATGCCAAAATATGTCGTTTTAGGTATGGTCAACCAAGAGGCATTCACTGGAAGGAGAAGCATGTCGCCTTTCAACTTTAAGCATATGGATGTGGAATATTTAGCGCTCTGCAAAGACGGCAGACAGGTCCCTGCCAAAGCGTTTCAACCCCAATTCAACAACGGTATTTCAGTCAGGGAATATTACAACATGTTCACCTCTACAGGTCGTCATTTAAAAGACCTTCCTTTAAGCATCGCTCGTGAGGAATTTAACGAGGGTTATTCCCTGTGTGTGAGGACGCAGACACTCTGTCACCGGTGTGCAACGGCAATTTGAGACTGGAAATGAGATTCAGAGTTCCGCTACCTCACACGACCACCCTGATTGTGTACGCGTGTTACGACTCAATTTTGGAAATCGATTCAAAAAGGCAGGTCCTGGTGGATTTTTATTAAAACATGAATAACGACGAGATCGAGAGTTTGATGCATCACCTGTTGGGGGACCTATTTTGTGGCGTTTGGGCTTGTGATCAGCTTCCATTACTCAAACGCACGTACAGTGGCCCGACCTATTTTATCGTCAAGACTCATCCTTCACACATGCCTGGTGAACACTGGCTAGCTCTGACTTTGGAAGAGAATGATAGAGCCACCTTTTTCGACTCTTACGGATTTCTTCCGGATTTCGAATTTTATCCCTCGAGCATAGTGTCATTTTTGAAATAGAGATCCTCGAAAATATTGTATCATAATCGTTAACTTCAAGACACTCTATCCATCGTGTGCGGTCATCATTAGGCGCCTGCCATAGCATTTGCAATGAGGATGCAAATGCATGGAGGCACCTATTACTATGCACCTCTAAACGGACTCTTTATTATTCTTTATTATTCCACGATTAATGCGGCCCGAACCGTAGCGTGCATCCCCAAGATATAGGTACCAAAACGTGCGGCTCGGTCGGGAATAGTGCGCTACTACTTTTATTGGGGTTTCAACTTACCATGGCAACAAAATTAGCGAAAAACCACCCCCCAAAAAACCCATATTAATCAATGGAGTCGGGTAGAAAGAAAGCCTCAAAAAAGCCTCCAAATGACAATTTTCAACGCTGTACTGTGTCGTCATGCTTTCACCTACGAACACCGTTTAACTTCCAGTTTGTAGATATGTCTGTGAACTACTCAGAAGTGAAAACGGCATGTGGATATCTTTTATCGTCTCTTCACAGTTACTCCTCAAAGCTCATGTCCAAAAATCAACAAAATCATCGTTTACAATGAAAGTCAATGACAGAATTCTCCAACCGCTAGAGTGGCCCACTCTAGCTTTTTTAAAGATTTCAAAACTCCGAACAACTTGACCTCACTCGCTCAATTGTCACTCTACGTAGACAAATTATACATCAAAACGTAGGTATTTTTGTCAGGATTCGGGAAATGTAACCCTCATTCATGTGGCATTTATAGATTTTTCGCAAAACGCTCCATTGAGATAGAATGGCAACTTTTGACGCCCGCTGCAGCGGCTGTGATTAATGTAGAAATCTGAAATTCGCACAGTCACTTCCTCTTAACATTTTAAAATTTTCATGTGACTTTCAGCCATGTGTCAGTTTTCTGTGCCATTTTGGATTTTACATGCTTTCCTATTGGGCCTTTGCTTCCAACAGGACCTGGCATGATGCCCAGACACGACCCAATTGGCCAATACAGCACCACCCACATGTGGGAAATGGCACTACACACCATTTTGGTCAAATGTTGAGTTCTGGGCCCAGATGAGGTGAGACTGAGTTGCTAAAGGAGGCCAATGTGACCCATGAACTTTGGTCACGTTTGGTGACATTAAGTATTGGCACCCCTATTTGAGGCACTTCCCAGTACAGGATTTGGACCAAACTGACAGAGTACAATCACACGGTGGTACTGAACACAAGCTTGTTAGCGGCTAACGGTTAGCTTGTTGCTAACCGGAAGTAGCTCTAGGAAGGTCTCACCAACTTCTGCTTCACAGAGTCTGTTCTTCATTTAGAGAGAAAGCTCCACAAAGAATTTGGGCTACGTCGCATAAAGCATCTCCGAGCTATGAGGTGTCAAACATCCAATGCTTTTCAATGGAAGACCAAACCCCTTATGGTCCCAATAATGCATGCCCATATATGGTCCTCCAGTATAGCTCAGATGGAAAGTGCAGGCTTTGCATGCAAGAGGTCGTGGGACCGAAACCCGGCCTGGGAGACTAAGAGTTTTGTATTATAATCCCCACAGTGTGTATATGAAAACATGTGTGCTGATCCCATTAAGTATTATTTTGTACCATCCGCCATTTTGAGTTACCATGGCAACGTTATAAATGATGTATTTTCTCCCTATTTGAGGCTCATCCCAGTACAGGATTTGGACCAAACTAACAGAGTACAATTACCCAGTGATACCAAACACAACCATTTTAGCGGCTAACGGTTAGCATGTTGCTAACCGGAAATGTAGCTCTAGGAAGCCTGTACTTCCGCTTGACAGATTTGGTGAATTTTAGGATTTTCTCCCTTTTTAGGCACTTCTCAGTACAGGATTTCAACCAAACTAACAGAGTAACATCTCCCAGGATACTGAACACAGCCATGCTAGCGGCTAACCGTTAGCATGTTGCTAACCAGAAGTAGCTTTAGGAAGGTCCTATCAACTTCTGCTTAGCCAGGGTTCTTCTGCCTTTACAGACAGAGAGAGGGCTGCAGCTGTCAGTGAGTCTCCATGACAACGCTGCTAGCAAGAGGCTCCTAGGAGGTCCATTGACTTAACATGACACCTTTCGACGGCCGCTGCGGGGGCTGTGAAGACCGTAGGAAGCTGAAATTTGCAGTGTTGCTTCCTGTTGCTATTTCTGACGATACGGTACGCACCAAGTGGCAGGCGCCTTGCTAAATTTCTTCAGAAATTTTTCTAGTTAGGCGCCTGCCTTGCATGTGCAATGAGGAGGCAGTGCTGTGCGAAGC
The DNA here is from genome assembly GCF_011125445.2 of Fundulus heteroclitus. NCBI lineage: Eukaryota > Metazoa > Chordata > Actinopteri > Cyprinodontiformes > Fundulidae > Fundulus > Fundulus heteroclitus. The sequence continues at coordinate 427,828 of NW_023396550.1, read as the reverse complement.
ATTACTCACCAACTGAAGAGGTTGCTGGCAGATCAGTTTGAGGTGCGTTCACGGGTTGTATCTCTGTACCTTCAGCACTGTTTTCCCTCAGGAGGGCTGCTTCTGTTAAGAGAGACGGAGCTTTTTAATGGAGGCAATTACACGCATACAATGATTGCAGCAGAAATAAACACACACACACACACACACAGAGGGAAGGAGGCCTTAGATATTTTTGAACTGTGCAGAAAACTGGTTTAAACTTTAAGACTGTAAATAAAGAAATAATAAATTAATTATTAAGGTTAATTAATGAAAAAACTGTATTACTCACCAACTGAAGAGGTTGCTGGCAGATCAGTTTGAGGTGCGTTCGCGGGTTGTATCTCTGTACCTTCAGCACCGTTTTCCCTCAGGAGGGCTGCTTCTGTTAAGAGCGACGGAGCTTTTTAATGGAGGCAATTACACGCATACAATGATTGCAGCAGAAATAAACACACACACACACACAGAGGGAAGGAGGCCTTAGATATTTTTGAACTGTGCAGAAAACTGGTTTAAACTTTAAGACTGTAAATAAAGAAATAATAAATTAACTATTAAGGTTAATTAATGAAAAAAACTGTATTACTCACCAACTGAAGAGGTTGCTGGCAGATCAGTTTGAGGTGCGTTCGCCGGTTGTATCTCTGTACCTTGAGCACCGTTTTCCCTCAGGAGACGGAGCTTTTTAATGGAGGCAATTACACGCATACAATGATTGCAGCAGAAATAAATACATAAAAAAAGAAAAAAAATGCATCACACCGGGGAATCGAACCCACGTAAAACTAGAGCGGAAACTGCATGTTAACGTAGCACGCCAGGTGAATGTCCCGCAAACTACCTACTGTATGATGTATTGACTGAAGTTTCAACGCTCAGTGTGACTGTGAATGGCATACAATGAGAACATGAAACGGGGCTAGTTGAGAAACATAAAATCGATATATAGTTTCAGAGTTATAAAGAAACTTACGATGCGTATGGTTTGCTGGTGGAATCGTTGCTTGTGGTACAGCCGTTTGGACTCGGTTGTTTTGCAAGGTGGGCGTTTGTGCTACAAACAGCTGGCGAGGTTGAATGCCCGCTACCGCCGAGTGGAGGAAGAGAGGTTGGCGAACCGGTGGTGGTGTACGCAGATCAATGACTTTATCTGTTTCTTGTTTAGGGGTAGACGTATTTTGCGAGGCAAAGTCCTGGCGGGTTTTGCTTCGGGACGGGCGGTTTTTCAGTGTAAGTTTGCTCTCTGGCCGAGTTCTTTGCGGCTGAGCCTGGTGAACACCGTGCTGTAGGTATGGATTACCGCTCGTCTCATCAAAAAAACCTAAAACAATAAAAATAAAATGGTTAAAACAACGTATTAGTATCTTTAAATACTTTAGATACTTTATCTTTATGAAAGTAAATCCTACCGTAGTTCAACGGTGTTAAAAGTACATTTTCTTGCTCCACACCTGTGAGGTCTGAAAAATAATTAAACATATATTGTTACACGGCCGAAAAGCGTAAGGGGGGATTCCCCTTACATTACTACGGTATCACATGATCAGTAGCGTCATGGGGGGGATTCCCCCTACCGTATATTCAACATATAACTTAAAAATCGTTAGAATATATTCATTAGAACTTACCAAAGAAGCGTATGCCATGTTGTGGGTTGGGGCGTGCGTTCTGACCCTCGGGATGGATCTGAGCGTTAGTGAGGACCGAAGCTGAAGAGGTTTCTGGCATGATGCCGAGTGATGATTACCTTGCACCGAATGAGCATTTTTATACATTTCTGGTACTGAGAGGATGCGTTTACCGAGAGAGTCGTGACTTCCAGCGGTATACTAAGTTTTACCAAGGCCGGATACCCCGACCTGCGCTGAGCAGTGTCTTATTGAGATAAGTTGAAACGCTTCCTGTTTTGCTGACTAACTAACAATGGCCTGGTGTGTGGCGCACTGAGCGGCGATGGTCACTGGTTTATTGAGATAAGAGGGAGGTTTCCTGTTCGGCTCCCTAGCTGACCAGGAAGTGTAGTGTCCATCCACTGATCTGCGCTGACCAGAAACTCTGTTGATGAAGATAACAGAGAGGCTCAGTGTTTTTGTTTATTACCTAACAATGAAAGGATGTCATGTTCGTTGAAAGGACGGTTTTGCTGTTGTGTGAAAATGATAAGATAACGCTCTGCACGAATTTGCTGACTGCAGTGCCACACATGTGTTTGACACAGCTCCTCCTCTCCTCTACAGATCTCGTGAAACTTGGGTCATGATCAGTAAGAGAGTGAGCGGCTGCACTTTTTGTCGTGCTTCCAAACTGAATTAATCTTTATATCAGGATTAAAGATTAAGGATTCTCTATTTCAGCGCAATCACAACGGTGCGGGACGGAGGTTTTTTCCACGTAGGATCGGTATTCGGCAAAGCTTACGTAGAGTGTGGCTGGTATGCTGCTGAGTGTTAGATTGAGTGCGTATAAGATACAATAATTGCATGTGTACAACTGAAATAAATAGATATAATTATAAAGTGAATTGTATTATAATTAATATCATCATTTAATAATTTAATATGGGTGGTATGCTGCTGCTAAGCATCAGATTGAGTGTGTATAAAAATTAAATAACTGAATGTGGATAAAAATTAAATCATTGGATGTGTATAAGATAAATTAAATAACTGGATGTGGATAAACTGAATTAAGTAGTTGGATGTGTATTAAAGGAATCGTTAGACATACTTAAATAATCACGATAATAATAATATCGTATTAATGATAATAATATAATATGGGTAAGGCAGGAAATCAAGGAGGGGCCGGAAATCAAGAGGGGCCAGAAATCGAGGGAGGCCGGAAATGGGGGGAGGCCGGAAATGGGGAGGGGGGACCGGAAATCAAAGGGGAGACCGGAAATCAAGGGAGACCGGAAATGATTAGGGTCATTACCCTGCCAACACACCCATGAGGGGCCCATGCGGGTTGGATGTGGGCTGGTGAGTGGGCCCCAGCTGGGCTGCCCAGCTGGGGCCCAGCTAGTTTTGTCAGTGGGTTCCATGGTGGCCCCTTGTGGGCAAGCCCACATGGGCTGAGGGTGGGTTTCACATGGGCAACCCAGTTTTCACCTGGGACCCACACTGGACCCTGGGTTGATTATGGGTCCTTATGTCCTACACTAGTAGCCTTTATTATTACAGGCTATTTAATTTTGGAGTGGGTCATTTTGTGTTATTATTGTAATATGTATTATTTTTTGTAAATTCTGCTTGTGAAGACTTTGATGCAGTCAACTGCGAGTTGCCTCTATGCACTATTTAAATAAAAATGCCATGTCATTGTTCAAGGTTTTTTATTATTTCAAAAGCATATGTATTTTACAGATGCATAATACACACAATATGATACAGATTATGAAAGTTTTATACAAGACAAAAAAATGGAACAGACAAAAAAAAAATGGTCCCATAACAAATTTTCTTCGGCTGACCGAGTAGTGGATCTAGTGGGAGAAGGACGGACCTGTCTGGCCTGTATATTGCCTCCCCTGTCCCTTAGACTTAGACAACTTTATTTGTCATTCGGTATGCACAGAGTGCGTACAGAACGAAATTTTGTTTCATACAGCTTTTGTAAATCGCAGTAGAAGTTAAATTACAGTTTTAGGTGCAGCAGAGATTTAGAAGTAAACAGTAGATTTTAAGTATACAGTATACAAACAATTGAAATGTAACAAAAAAGACATTTATGTACAGATTGGATTGTGCAAGGGCATTTGTGCATGAATGCATTTATTTGTGCAATTTTAGACTAGGAGTCCGATAGCATTTGTAATGCTATATGAGCTGCAATGATGCAAAAAATGCAAATGTTGTGCAGACTTTGTGGGTTGTAGTTTAGCAGTTCAACAGCAGTCTAACAGTCTGATGGCAGCAGGGAAAAGCTTTTGCAGAACCTGGAGGACCTGCAGCGGATGCTGCGGAACCTCTTCCCAGAGGGCAGCGGGGAGAACGGTCCATGGTGGGAGTGTGAGGGGTTCCTGATGATGTTACGGGCTCGGGACATGCAGCGCTGGGATGAAATGTCTTTTATGGAGGGAAGAGGAGCCCCGATTATCCTCTCTGCTGTCCTCACCACCCTCCTCACGTTCTTCCAGTCGGCGGCACTGCAGCCTCCACACCACACAGAGAGACAGCTGGTCAGAATACTCTCTATGGTGCTTCTGTAGAAGGTCGTGAGGATGGGCGGGGCCAGGCGGGCTCTCCTCATCCTCCGCAGAAAGTACAGTCGCTTCTGTGCCCTCTTCACCAGTGACGTGGTGTTCACAGACCATCTGAGGTTGTCTGTGATGTGCACCCCCAGGAACTTGGTGCTGCTGACCACCTCCACAGCTGAGTTGTTGATGAGCAGTGGAGCATGGCGAGGCCGGTTCTTCCTGAAGTCGACGATGATCTCCTTTGTCTTCTCCACGTTCAGGATCAGGCTGTTTTCTCTGCACCAGCCCACCAGCTGCTCCACCTCCTCTCTGTAGTCCTGGTCGTTGTCGTCTCTGATCAGGCCCACCACCGTTGTGTCGTCTGCAAACTTCACGATGTGATTGGTGGTGATCCAATCAGCCATTTTGACACTGCCCTCTCCACATCCTTCCTGGTGATCTGGCTGGTTAGGCTGTTCTTCTTTAAAGCTCCTGCAGGAAACATATGTTACGGTCACTTCACATGTGCCAACAACACTCTCAGCAAGGATTGTAAAGTCAACCATGTTGAAGTGATATTCACCAAAAACTGATTACTTTAATATCCCAATTACATTAAATTAAGCTTTCTAGCATGACTGAAATGGCATTTCAGTAATAACCATAGCCAAAAATGAGTGTAAATGTATCTTGACAAATGTTACTATATTACAGTTATTAACTATCCATTATGCATTTACCAAATATAACTTCAAACAGCTTTAAAGACCGGAATTCCCGCTTGCTTCCGAAGACATTATTTCTAAAGAATAATAATAATAATAATAATAATAAAAATGAAACTTTCAGCTATGTTAAACACAGCAGATGAACTCCAACCAACAACTGCGAATGATTTGGTTAGAAAAAATGTTCTGGGGTTAATCACAGATCTAAGTCCATTAAGTGAAGCTAGATTTGTTTTGAGTATATGGCATCACAGAGGTGACTACATCAATGTGTGCATTATAAGGCGGAGGGATTTCAGCTGGTTATATACACTGCATCGTCACTTATTTGAGAGCCAAAAAAGCGACTTCATTTTAAGAAACAAAGTGAAAGAAAACGGTCGGCGTTGTGGTCTACTCACGGCACTTTTTAACTTTCGGTCAAATACCGACTGCCAAAAAAAAGATATACACTAACCACCCAGTGCAAATCTAGCTCTGATTCCCTTAAGATGATAGAATGTGCCGCAGAGCCGAAGCTCCGAGCCTACGGCGGTAGCAGCTGGCTCGGCCTAGTCCTGAACCACGTTGCGGTCGTGGCCACCTACAACTGTGGCTTTTTTTGTTGCTGCTGATACTCTCAACCCCTTAGAATTCTCTAAAGTATTCCTGTATTCCAGTATTTATTAGATGTAGAGGCATTCTTACCTGTATGTCGTCCGAAAGATACCGTCTTCAAGGATAAAAAAGGATAAAAAAAAAAAACATCCTTCCAATGACGGCGGAACACGGTAGGCTATTGTGCACAAAATGGTGCCTGCTAACTTCCGGCTAAGCGTGGTCAGAATCCACTTCCGGTTGAAATATAACTGTTTTGTTTGCAAGACTATCGATGATCCTGGACGATCCAAGGCTTAGTTCTGTTACAGACCATTTTCGTATTTGTTTAATTAGCTTGGGTGATCGTAAAAGATACTAATTTAGTTGTGAAATTATTAAAATATCAACATTATAAACGTTGCCCTGTCTCGTGTTCACTGCCCCCTAGTGACTGAATTGAGAATTGTGGTAATTTATTTCCCCTTCTAAAGTTTGTTAATAAAGGCCATGAAATACTAAATTCTTAGCATCCTTCGTTTGCAAGACATCTTAGAAAAACATGTTTTTTTTAAAAAAGCTTTTAAAAGCTACTAAATCTACAGCGTGATGATGTTAGAACAGAATTAACTAGATAAAAAGTGTACAAAATCATTATACATATAAATAACAAAGCACATATAGTATTTGGTTTGACATTAATTCCAGTGTATCAGTATGAAAGTAGAATTCACCTGTGTGAAAACAAAAAAGGAAGAAACATTAAAAACTTTTAGAATATTGATCCAGTTTATTATGAAACATCTCAAAAACATCTCAAAATTTACAGCCGCTTCACTGAAAGGTTGTGAAGTGATTTAAATTTAAATTATTTAAATAATTTATGCATGATCTAGGCTGGATTAGTGTGATATTAAAGACTTTTACTTATTAAAGATAAATAAATAAAATAGCATAAAAAAGGAGACCTTTCAGTGGCTGTAACATTGATTTGGCCATTTTGAATTTGTAAGGGCTGCCCAACTGGAGCCCACCTATTGCCCATGCTTGGTCTAGCCCATCTACTGCCCACATGAGTCATGTGGGCAGTATATGGGCTGCCCACATGGGTCCCAGCAACACAGCCCACCCTGAGCCCATGCCAAGTGAGGCCCACATGGGCCCCACCTGGACGTGTTTGCTGGGTAATCACCCGTCAATTAAAAAGTGACAGAAGGGTATATCCTTATGTCTCTTGCCTGGACCAGCCATGCTTGATTCAGGGTCTGCTAATGTTGTCTGCCGGCTTCAGCAGAGGACCTGACTGAATCCAGACACACAACACAGGAAATACAAAGCTAAGTCTGCTGTTTAACATCATCACCGTTAGCAGGTGCAAAAATCCTGCATGCGAAACAGCTCTGTGTATTTCTGCTCAGCCTGTACTGGGAAGTGAACCCAGATGGAGCTGAAAGCTGTGGAATTCTGAGGAAAAACCCCTGCTCAAATCGGACTGCAACCGGGTCAGAGGCTGCCTGGAGGACCTACAGGCTTCCATTCCCTCCACACACTGTGGTTAGCCCACATGCTGCTGCAGAGCTAACGTTAGACCGCTAACAACTTCCCTTCTTCAATGAATGGCCAAACTGGACAGAACTGAGAACTGACACGAGACAAAGGACAGGTTTGGGCAGGGAGCTGAGGGTGAAGTAAAAGGTTTATTGGAAAATGTTTTGTAAACCGTTGGACACATGGTGTTTAGAACAAAAGGGCTAACAGGTAGCTCACGCTAGCCTTAATGCTATTTGCCTCGCTAACATCCGGTCCCGGACATTTCAAAAGGAGTTTGTTTAAAGCATAAAGCTTAATCGTACGGCTCCGCCATCCTTCGATGGTGCTATGAGCCTTATCCTCGCATTACTATCGAATATTAATGTTGGTAAAGGCAATTTTGATAACTTTATGTTGTAACCTCTTAGCCACCAATTTTGCTGCAGTGACCCGGAGGTAGGATTGCATTAATAGGATCGACCGTCATAAGGTTAAGTGATTTTACTGAGCAAATCAGTCTTCAGAATATTATTTACTCAAAATAATGTTTTGTTTAACTTGGGTTTTGCATTGTGAATGGGTTGAAACACATGCCAAATGTTTTTTTTTAACTCCATTCCATGCTTTTTGGAATCAGATCTCCAGTGAACAAGGATTCACTGAAGTATTCTGATTATGACCAACCACTTGTGTTTTGTATTTTGTTTGTTTTGCATGTAAATAGTTCCTTAGCTTCTTTTTTATCTTAATTATTGGACTTGAAAAGAAGTTGTCACTCCTTTATTCTATGCGTGTGCAGGTTTTGCTGTTAAAAGATCTCAAGCTCTTATCAAGACAATGGTTGAAAGGGATGAATTCGAGCACTAAAGAGCTCGACGACACATGTTACTTTTAACTATCCATTAACCTCATCATCAATAAAATTCAGAGACCCAGAATAAACAAGGTGAAAATAGGGCAAATATAATGTCAAGCCATTAATATTGAAGACAAACTTCAGTTACATCAGGTTTTATACTTTTTTAGGAGTTTATTAACATTATAATGTGGATTTGATGTGTTCTGAAAGCAGCCTAGCTTAGCGCAGGTTCTGCTCATGTTGCTAACACTGAGAGACCTGATGTCGCCGCCACTGTCATCATCAGTCATGGCAGCTCTTGACGGCCCTGCCACAAACATTTCTGTTATTTTTTAACATTTGGCAGCAAGTGATTGAAAAGCAAGTTGTTGTTTTTATTCACACAGTTTCTCTGAGCCTCCTCACTTTTTCTCCATCTTAGCATCATAAATTACACCTAAAGGGAGTTTATTTATAATGAACCAGTTCACAATAAAAGGCAACATAAAGACGTGTAAAATCAGACAGATCCAGCAATTTTTCCAAGGAGAACAGTGGTGACTGTAAAGAAATAATATTTCTGATGAATTGTTTAATAGCAGATTTTTCTCCCTGTCTCCTCAGACTGAGTGGCTGTAACCTCTCAGAGAAAAGCTGTGAAGCTCTGTCCTCAGTTCTCAGCTCCCAGTCCTCCAGTCTCAGAGAACTGGACCTGAGGAACAACAACCTGCAGGATTCAGGAGTGAAGCTTCTCTCTGCTGGACTGGAGAGTCCAAACTGCAGACTGGAAACTCTCAGGTACAAAGTTCTCCATCCTGTTGAAACCAGATTTATGTCCATTACCTGCTAAAATGTTGATGGAAGTTTATTGACATTATTCGTCATTAAAAAAAAAACATAATTTTGACACTGTACAATATTTAAAGTTTGAGTCCTACAATGTGAAATATTTACACACATTTAACAATCTATACAGCATTATATATCATATCTACAATGGACATAACACTAATGTATATTGTATATATTTTTGATTATCTGACATTTTGATATTAGTGCACTGGTTGGAGGCCTTAATCTTGTTGTACATGTGTGGAACATGATGCACAATAACAATAATAAACATTCTGATACCGATATATTACTTGTCTACATAAAACTATACGTTACCTCAATGCAGAGAAGCTGAAAAAACCACCTGGGCACCCGCCAGTAGTGGGACCCACTGGTTACCCAGACATTTAACAGTACTCCTGAATTATTTGTGTGTTTGAAATAAAATACTTAACATTTACAATTTAAAAAAAGCAACAAAAAAATTAACATAACGCGTCATCAACTTCTGTGCCCCTTTCCATTTACTATAATGGACTTTTCTGTGTCAGCACATAAAAGATCCCAGAAATTCAGTGTGCTGATTGGGCAGCAGGAGAGATGAGAACAGAGAAATATGAAGCAGAGCTATCAAAGCAGAGCTGGAAGCAGAAAAAGTGAGGGAAAAGAAAAAGCTGTTATTCTACCAGAATTTTTGAAGCCCTTGATGTTTTCAAAACAGCCCTGGATCTCATTAGGAAGACATTTAGATGTTGGTTAAAATATTCATTAAGGCAAAATGACATTTGGATTAAGTAATTTAAAAACAATCAGATTCGTTTTTATTGTATTCCAAATAGTCGCTACATGCTCCACCATAACCTGACAAAGAATCAAAAGAAAACGACAGAAAAGATTATTTGTTCACAGGCAACACCACTACTGCTCAACTACTCCCACAACTAGGACCCAGTGTTTTTGAAGGTGAAGTTGATTATTTAGGCTTGACTTTCTTTTTGAGTGAAACCCTTTAATTATCTCCCAGTTTCCCACAATAAAGCAGAACACGAATGGAAGATAGTTTGTCCTTTCCATGTCCCAGCGAGAGAATGAGATGCAGTAAGTAGGAAAAATGTGGGAAAAAGTTTAATAAAGAATGGAAAACGAGAGCACACTGAAAGACTGGATCTGACTTCAAATGGGAGATTTCTCAATGACATTCTGCTGATTCTGCAAGTGTGAAATATGTGCTCACCATTCGCTGCTAATGCCACTAATCCAAACCACTGCTTTATTCTTTATCTCAGCTTCAGTTCTTGACTCCATCAATGAGATTAAAGCAATCTAAACACTAGAACAATGGTTCTACTGGGACCACCAGTTTATCTTAGGTATTTTAGGTCCAGTTTGAAGTTCACTTAAAGCCAGAACCTTCTGCAGAGTTTGTGTCAGTTTGCAGATTTTCCATCCCAGTAGAGCTCTGGTCAGGATTCATCTGTTTAAATGTGTCAGATGTTACTTTGTATTACAAACAGAACAAAATGCAGTTTTATTTATATTTTATATTTATTAAAACCAGCTGAGCAGCAGCTTCTTGAGGACTACTTATGCTAATGTAACCTAGGTGTAAAAACTTGGTTTAACTAGATTTGATTCACAGTAAATGATTTATTCATGAAAATTATGTTATAATTTTTATTTTGCACACATTTTCAGTGCTAAAATTCTTTATTTTCATAGCTGATCTTTTGTTTCATTCTTAATTGTCATGTTTATATTAGGAAAATTGACAGAATATGTCATGTAATGTCACTTAGCTTAACCAAGCAGAGTTCACGTACTGTACACAAGAAGCAGCCAATGAGATGTCGCCTTCAGCCACTGTGTCAGCGCGCTACTTCTCTATTTCCTTTCCCGTCTGAAGCCGAGCACAGAGAGACCACGCAACAGCTCGAGTAGAAAAACTAATAAGTACGGGAATTAAGTTAAATATTTGGCTGTTGCCTATAGTGGTTCAACTTGGGAGGAGTCCAGTGCCACTTTGGAATAGAGAGAAAAAGTGCTACAACAGTGGTGATGAACAAGCCTTTTGACCACGCTAGAACTGAGTGGTGACATCACTCTCTTGCGGAGTATATGCAAATCGGTTAGGTCTTTTGGTGTATGGTTAAGATCCGTGGAAAAGAATTCGTTAGATAGCGAGCCAACCTAATTGAGCCGTGGAACCAGAGTCTACATACACCATTACAATCCTACCATGCTGTGGTAGGATTGTACCAAGAAATCTGCATGGGTACTTATTTGAACACAGAAACATAATTAAGCAGTGCACTCTATTAGACAAACTCAATCACCAAAAAAGGGGAACAAAGCCGTAGTGATGAACAAAGATATTGGGGATTTAAAGGCACTTTTCTGTTTATTTTTGTATGCCAAAATCTATTACATTTTTATGTTGACAAGTATTTCTACTAAAGTTAGTTTATATTTGCAACCCTTTCTTGTTTGTGTTTTCATTGTGGCTGTTCGAGTTAACAAAATCGAGCTCTGTTCCAACCTAGTTTAATAATACATGTGATAACTCACTGGTGGGTTAAATTAACATCATGTGTTGAATTATGTGACTGCAGCTTGTCAGGCTGTCTGGTCTCAGAGGAAGGCTGTGCTTCTCTGGTCTCTGCTCTGAGCTCCAACCCCTCCTATCTGAAAGAGCTGGACCTGAGCTATAATCATCCAGGAGACTCAGGAGTGAAGCTGCTGTCAGCTGGACTGAATAATCCACACTGGAGACTGGAAGCTCTAAGGTATGGAGGAATAAAGGTATAGAGGAACTTTTTGGCAAAGTTTGGATTGATTGATAACCCCAGATCATAAATAAAAACCTCCTCAATTGAATCCCACCCATCCCTCTCCTACCTCTCTTATCACTTACAGTCAGAATAATTGCATAGTTAATTATGAATAGTGAATGAATAGGTTAGTGCAGTGTTCCACAGTGGGAAGATTCAAGATGATGCAAATCCTTGCATGCTCAGCATGATGGTCTTCTAGTGAATATTAATAATTATCATTTAAATAAGCACACCACTCATTTTAATCCTGAGTAAAGATGCATCTTTGTCTTTGTAAATTATTTAATTCAAAGGCTTGAAACATTTGAATGTCTCTGTCCCCTAATGCAGCCAGGAAACAGAGCGAAGAGAAAAAGAACACACTAAGCTTTTATACATTCTGGGTTAACAAAGAAAGTGGGAGTAATCTTCAGAGGACTGCAGCCACTGGCACCATCCAGTTCCTATCTAACTCAACTCCTCTCTGCATTCTTGGATGTGGAAACAGTAAATCTATAAGCATGTGAGATTATATAGCTTATGGGAAAGTTATGCAGGTGAATCCAGACCAGATATGATTAGAGTTACATACATCAATAACATTTTCCACTACAGTGAGAAAGCTTTCTGGTTAGGAAGCAAAATGTCTTCAAACTTTGGAAAAAAGTCCAGCCCCCAGAAATAGTGAAAAGTTGTGGGCTTACTTTGTGCAAGATTGGAGCAGAAAGACTTAAACACACAAAGATCACTAATCATAATCTGAAGGATCTTTAAATTAAATTTGCTGCTATAGACAAGTAATGTTCTGAAGGCAGGACTGTGGTGCACTTTCCAGGCTTTTGAGTCATGTTAGAAGAGATTCTAAAAAAGTTAAAAAGTTAAAAAACAAAACAACTGGATTTTTTTCCAGCTAAGCAGAAGTTGGTAGGACCTTCCTAGGGCTACTTCCGATAAGCAACAAGCTAATCGTTAGCCACTAATATGGATGTGTTCAGGATATCCTGGTTATAGTACTCTGTGATCATGGAGAAGAATAAAAATCTAAGGAAAAAGCCTTAAAAGTTTCCTGACTCATTGTAAACACTGAATTTAGAGAGAAAGAGAGGAGGACAAGGAGCGAGCGACAGAGCAAGGGAGAGAGAGGACAAGAAGTAGCAAGCGAGAGAGAGAAACAACAAGAAGGAGTGAGCAAGAGAGAGGAGGAGAAGGAGTGAGCAACAGAGCGAGGGAGAGACAGGAGAAGAAGTAGCGAGTGAGGGAGAGAGCGAAGGAGAGAGCAAGGGAAAGAGGAGGAGAAGAAGGAGCAAGCAAGAGAGAGAGAGACAGGAGAAGGAGCAAGAGAGAGAAGAGGAGAAGAGAGAGAGATTGAGAGAGAGAACAGCAGAAGGAGCGAGAGAGAGAGAGAGAGAGAGAGAAGAGGAGATGAGAGAGCGAGGAGGAGAAGGAGCGGGGGAGAAGGAGCGGGGGAGAAGAAGGGAGAGAGCGAGGAGAAGAAGGAGCGGGGAGAAGGAGCGAGAGAGAGGAGGAGAAGGAGCGGAGGAGACGGAGTGGAGGAGAAGGAGCAAGAGAGAGGAGGAGAAGGAACGAGCGAGAGAGGAGGAGGAGCAAGAAAGAGAGAGAAGGAGCGAGCGAGCGAGGAGAAGAAGGGCCGAGCAAGAGAACACGAGAGAGAGGAGAAGGAGTGAGCAAGGGAGAGAGAGAAGGAGAGAGAGGAGAAGAATGAGTTGGTAGGACCTTCCTAGAGAAAATTCTAAAAGTCACCAAAGGTCAGCAAAGATCATGGGTCAGATTGGCCTCCTTCAGCAACACAGCCTCACCAAATCTGGGCCCAGAAATCAACATTTGACTAAAATGGTGTGTAGTGCCATTTCCCACAGGTGGGTGGTGCTGTACAGGGTGGGGGGTCTTGTCTGGGCATCCTGCCAGGTTCTGTTGGAGTCCAAGGCCCGATAGGAAAACTATGTGAAATCCAAAAAGTGACAGAAAAATGACAGATGCCTGATAATCAATGGAAAATTTTAAAATATTAAGTGACTGCGTATTTCATATTCCTACGTTCATCATAGCCCCTGCAGTGGGCATCAAAGGGTGCCATGCTAAGCAAATGGAGCATGTCCCTGGCCTTTAACCAGCAGAGTGCCGTTGTCACAGAAACTCACTCACACCTGAAATGCCTGCCTACTGCATGCAAACACTTTGGGTCAGAGTATGTCTAATTGAAATATAATGGCAAAACTTTGCCTGGAACAACACTCGATATTTCATCAACCATAAGGGCTAGAGACATAATTTTTTCTGCGTTTATTTAATAACGGCTAGGGAAACAAGAAAAACTATCTGTTTTTGTAGGAAATATTTAATGTAGGCACAATCATGAAATAAAAGGGAATTTTGATGAAAATTCAAAAATGCCTGTAGAATTGTCCCGAACAAATCGCTGTAGCTGAGTAAGTATATGAGATATCAAAATAATTATTTCACCATGACTATCAACAGGCTTTGGAGGACAACTGTGCTTATTTTTATATTTGTATAAAAATCTGTGTTTACATGGCAACGATATAGAAAAGTGCATCATCTGGGGGGATGGAAGTTTGATCCTGTTTCAGCATTTTTCCAAAATGCTACTCCTGAATAAATTGTTCCTGCGGCAAAACCGTAACAGTTATCGATATAATTTATTTTTGTGAGCACCAGAAGGGTCTGAACATAAATGTGTGAAAGCGTCATTCCTGTACATCAAACGGTTTAGGAGTAGCAGCGATGCGAAAACATGTGTTGTTTTCGATTTTCAGATGTCATTTTTCACAACACCTCCATAGGAAATGACTTGAGACTTTTTGGCACTCTGGGGCAATTTGTGAAAAATGTATAAATTCCACACCAATGACGTTTACATTTCCAGTATCCAGACAAAAATACCTACGTTTTGGTGTATAATTTATGTGCAAAGAGTAAAAATTGAGTGAGTGAGAGGAAGTTGTTCAGAGAAGAAAAATAAATACGGGAAAAGCCACAGCTGCCACTCTAACTGAGCTCCCTAGCAACCATAGCAACGCATTCATTTTTCTGAATTTTATTAAAAGGCAAAATTATTTTAAGGAGGTACTATATGAAAATGTTAAAAGATATGAAAAAGCTCAGATATACATAATAGCCAAGATATCACTACATTTTAAAGTTGAATGGCATTTCTAGCTGAAAGTAGGCTGAAGCAGTAAGTAAAAAAGCACAAATATTTGAAGAATTTGAAGGATTCTCCATTCTTTTCAATGAGAGCGAGAAAACTCACAGAAAGTTAAATATTTTAAATATTCTAAAAGTTATAATTACCAAAATTCATAGCAATAATGACCTGAATGAGTTAATTTGAAAAATTTGAAGAATTTGAAAAATTGGAATAACTAGAAGAATTGGAAGAATGTGAAGAATTTGAAGAATCAAAAGAATATGAAAGAATTTGAAAAAAATTGAAGGAAAAAAATTAGAAAATTGAAAAATTTGAAGAAATGCAACAATTAAAAGAGTTGGAAGAATTTGAAGAATGTGACGAATTTGAAGCAATTTTCATTGATTTCAATGGGAGCAGCCAAAAGAAATCGCACAAAAAGTGAAATATTATAAAAAGTGTAAAAGTTAGCATAACCATGAGATATAGCAGTCATGCCGCAAATGAGACAAACATTTTGTTACCAAAATTGTTGAAATCGGTTGAAGTATGCGGGATTAGTTAGACGCTGACGGAATACTAATAATTTCAATTCAATTTTATTTTACTTATATTGCGGCAATTCATGAAACATGTCATCTCAAGGCACTTTACAAAGTCAAAATCAATCATATCATACAGATTGGTCAAAAATGTCCTATATAAGGGAACCAGTTGATTGCTTCAATGTCCCGACAAGCAGCATTCACTCCGGGAGAAGCGTAGAGTTACAGGGAGAGTCGTCTGCATTGTCCATGACTTTGTAGCAATCCCTCATACTGAGCAAGCATGAAGCGACAGTGGAAAGAAAAATCACCCATTAGTGGGAAGGAAAAACCTCCAGCAGAACCGGGCTCAGCATGAATGGAGAACGGAGAACTGGAGAACAGTAGAAATCAGTAGAGTGAGAAAAATAGGCCCTGAAGTCCCCCAGTAGCCTAAGCCTATAGCAGCATAACTATAGATGTAGCTAAGGGCAACATGAGCCACTCTAACTATAAGCTTTGTCAAAAAGGAAAGTTTTAAGATTAGTCTTAAAAGTAATAATAATAAAGAAAACAGGAAAAAATAAGTGAAACTGGAAAACAATAAGTGAAAACGCTGTATAGCATTCTCACTGACTAGAAAAAGCTGTTCCTGCGTAACAGCGAGTGAGAATGCTAATTTGCAGAATGATGTGAGCAGAAGATTCCCGCAGAAGATAAAAAGTAGCTGAAATGAAAGATGAAACAATTTTAAGAATGTGAAGAATATTTAAAAATGTATAAAGGTTAGCATAACCATGAGATATAGCAGTAATGTCGAGAAAGAGCTGAACATTTTGATCCCAAAATTGTTGAAAAAACTATCTGAAATAAAATGAAAGAAGAACCAATTTGAACATGAAAGGACAACAGCTGAAGGATTAGAAGAATGTTATGAAAAAGCTGAACTAGTTAAAGATAGTTGAAGGATATTTGAAAGTTAGTATTAGTAGTATCAGTAGTAGTAGTAATATCAGTAGCAGTAGTAGTAGTAATATTACTAGTATCAGTAGTAGTAGTAGCAGTATCAGCAGTAGTAGTAGTAGTAATATCAGCAGCAGTAGTAGTAGTAGTATCAGTAGTAGTAGAAGTAGTATCAGCAGTAGTAGTAGTAGTAGTAGTAGTAATATCAGCAGCAGTAGTAGTAGTAGTATAAGTAGTATCAGTTTTAGAAGAATTTGAAAGAATTTGAAGAATGTGATTGTTACTGTTTCACCGTGTCCCGTCTACGGTGAAGCACCCTCGATGGACCCAGTTCGTTTTACCCAGTCAGGCGACCCCCACTTACTTATTACCTTGAATGTAAGATGCATAAAACAGACAAGTATGCTTTTAGTTATATTTTATCTACGTAAAGACAGAGAAATAGTTACAGTCACACCAGCGCTGATGGGCCCCTGATCGGCAGGAAGGCCTCGAGTGCTCATCACACAAACATTATAAAGGGATCTCGGGACACACCCATACAAGGGCGGTACACATCCAAACTGTGACATCAGCAGGGAAACTGTGTCACCTACGGGGTGGTATCTGATAGATAAGTGCCAATCTTTTGGGTCAGTGCCATCTAAGTGTGCCATGCAGTTCTGGGATAAACAGCTCGTTCCACTTGACCTTGTTGATATCCTAACAGACCCCCTCATGATGTGTCATTATGGCACATCACCAAAGATGATCAACCAGTGGAACGACAGCTCTCAGTCTGTCCCTCACCCAGAACAGTCGGTCATTCCGTCCAGTCCAAGCAATCCAAGCACGTCAGCTTCCGGCTTCCAGAGTCCATCCATCTGTGATCTCCATGGCAGTCGATAGTGCGGCTCAGTCTCTGGGGTCACACAGTCTCTGCTGGTGTGACTGAAAAGCACTTTGTAAAAACCAGTCCAGTTGTCCGTTAGCCCCCCCTGTTGGTGTGCCCCAAAGGCACATCACAACAAAAACAGTTCCAAGGAATGGACCGGACAAACCACAATGGAAACATCTTAGCATCAATCAGCATGAATACTTCATAATTCAGCATTTTTTAGTCAAGACCACAGTCCAAGCATTTTAACTACAATTTAGGGTTCAACTATTAAAGCTAGGCCTGTTTTAGGTTCCTATGTGCACAATATTTTAAGTTTACTTTAGACTAGATAAGCTAAAGGTGTACCTTAATCAAGGCCAAGTTCGTCTACTCTACCCCCACCCCAAGAAACCTCCTACTCGGTCCTCCACTTTCCATTCCTATGGACAACCATCCATCACTTTCAAACCTCACAAATCCAAGAGTACCAGTAGGGGGCATCAGAGGGCAGGCTGAGCCTCCAGCAGGAAAACCCCATCTCTCTAAGAAATGGTAAAAAACCCGATAGAGCCCAGTCTAGGGGAATCCCACTCTGGGCTAATCTGAGCGAGAAGACACCCTGTATTGAATCTAAAATTTAGCCTTACCAAGTAATTTATGGATCTGTGATAGCCATCAGATCCTGGCTCTCTATATAACAAAGCAAAAAGATTGCAAGAACTGTAGGTCTTGGTGTGTGTGTCTGTAACAGAGAGTTTTCATTCTTAGTCATAAAGCCATAGCGATCAACATAATGCAACATCACAGTATAAACATCATAACACATAAAATCAAACATGGAAGTCAGTCGAAAACAGAAAGGAGAAAGAAAAGAGAAAAAATCTGTTTTGTGATATAAAAAGAGTCTGTACGTCAATAACGCAAGTAAAAAAAACGTCAGGCCAGTCTGAGCACGTGGCAGAGATGAATCTATTCGCGCATAAGTGGTCAGCTCAGAGTTCTCAGGCAACTGCTCCTTCATGGCAAACAGAAAGAAGAAAACATAAAAAAATCATAGGTCTCTGGCATGTTACTCCCAAACTTCTTAAGTCCTCTTCTTATTCCTCAGCATGGACAAAAACGATTTAGTTGGATGGTAATGAGTGTCCTGTCCTTTTTCAGGCAATAAGCATTTTATCCCCAGGAAAATGCTCTGTTGAGATGGTTGGCAGACACCAGGCCTTGTTTACTGTTGGATAACAGAAACAAGGTGTAATTAGTGTTCTTATCAAGACTCCCAATCCTTCTTTCATTTACCTTCTTCAAACACTTTCACATCCAGATATTTCCGTTCACAATTATTATGCTCTTAGCTTAACCTCCTTTACTGTAATCATTAGATCTTGCATTACTCTTATATAAAAGGAGAAATCTGAAAGTTCAACATTATCTGCAGCAGCATTTCTCTATAATTCTTTCCCATGTGTGTCTCACCTTACAATTGTCCAACAGTTGAAAAATCTCTGCAATAGAAATTTATCATCATATGTTTCATGGCTACTGTGACACGGTTCATCTCAATTTATCTAGCACACAGGGAATTGTACTAAAACCTTTCAGAAACTTCTTACTGAACCAGCTCTAAAATACTTAACATTTTTCTAAAAAGCCCAACAGAAAAACCCTTAAGTTTGTAAAAGAAAGCTCTACTATATATATTTGCAGAATAATGTTGTGGTATTAATCAGAAGCAGCCCTATGTACTTCTTATCTTATTTTGAAAAGCTCAGCTAAGAGAAAGGAAGTGTGTGCATGCCCCTCGCCCACACGGAGTTGTGATTGGTTGCTATTCAGGAAGTGGGTGTAGCCCAGGGTGGAGACAGGAAGCAGTTCTGTGAATCAGTTTCAGCCTGACATGCATCAAACCAAAAAACTTGTAGTTGAATGCACCCTCCACCAGAAGCGAAGAGCAATTCTAACCCCATTAATTCTTGATTTTTTTAATCACTTCTGCTTGTTTTAACAGACAGCTTTTGTAAGCGACCCTGGTTTTATCTTATGTCCCCCTGTTTGAATCTTGTTTGAAACAAACCTTTAAACTGTAGTATGCTGTGAGCAGTAACTCATTGTTGCTTATTAAACACATCGCCCCCTGACCATGTAGGAAGCTCCATACTGCTCTAGATAGATATTTTATGAGACTTTAAACCTTTGTCAGTCCTCCAACATTAGTTTAATAGATAATACTTCAAAGCATAATTTTATCCCCAAGTAAATCAACCCTTTAACAAGTATCTAGTTCTTGTTCTCATGTGTTTAGTTTATCCTTGAAAAACTTTAAGCAGACATTACTCCGAGGGATTTTCTTACAGTTTCAATCATTTATTATTATTACCGTTGTGATCTTATATCACCCAGTGATCTATAAATCCTTATTTTATGTTTGCACCGTCTTGTCCCAGCAGATTAAAAATTCCCATTCTAGAATTTGCTTTTTTGTTTCATTAATCACTGCCTGTTGTAATTATTCAAGAAATTGTGCAGTTCCTTTAAACCCCCTTAAATATTGACCACCCATTGGTAAATGATCAGCTTTAAGTTTTGCCCTTTATCTAGTTCTTTGTTTAGCCTTAGTATCTGCACCTTAAATTGACGAATAGTGGAATTCTTTGTATAAACACTTCTCTGTGTCCGTATTTGTTTTGGCCTCTATAATTTTGTTCTTTGCATTTTAAGTGTGAACCTGGTCAGGATAGAGAAAGTCATCTCCGATGCTCCTTTTGGCAACCCCAGCAAACCCAAACATAAAATTGTTCACAGTCAGTGTTAGGTTACAGGTAATCCCTGTGGGAACACAACGTCGTTTCCTTGGTCCAACCTGGTTCCAAGCGCCTGGGTCATCAAAACACTCCACCACCTGTGACAAATCTCTGACATTTTCAAACCACAGCAGCAATTCCTGGGTGTCCACACCCCCTGTCTGTGAACTGTCTCTCGTCGTAAGCCCAGGCTTTCAGTTTATCTCCTGTTAAGTGTCCCCCTTTAGAGCCCATTTACCCCAAAGTGTCCAAGAGTGTGTTCTAGGTGCGTTTCCTGAACGCCAACCTCTCCATGTCATGTTCGTGAAACCTTGTAGTTGAATTCCATCACCTGTGAAGCAAAGCAGTCATGCATAGTCCTGTTCAAGATGTTTTTTAGCACAGCAGGAGTTTCACTGTCCGGTGCCATTGCAGCTCTGATGTTCCTCAGAGCCAACCTTCATGCATTGATATCATGTTGAAGCTGTTATCCTCCTATCATCATCTTGTGTCCAGGAGTCACTTCTGCTGTCCTGACCAGATACCAAATGTCCAACTAATCTAATTGACCTCATTACTTTTCTGCATGTACAAGAGGACGATCGTTAGATTATTCTGGTCTAAAAGACCACTAGGTTAATAGATGGCTAAACTATGTTTATGTGTTTTTTTCTTCTGGATGTTTTAACATTTAGTTAAAGAACAACTATTGTGCTATTTTGTGTTCAAACAGATAGTTGTTAAGTCTCCTCACACCTTTTAGGTAACTGCGTACAATTCCAAACTATTTACACTGGTGCTTTAATCCGTAATTTACCCAAGTTATTTATTAGAATAAGGCATTAATATTCTAAACTTCCAGTTTTATCCATTTAAGTCCTTAACCTTTGTGGTGCTTTACATCCTAATTATTATGTTCTCAGTTGCGCCTCTGCTTAGTTTAAGATACCCAGTAAATGTTGTGCTCACAATTTCTCCTTCGCTTGAACAAGGTTAAAAGGTTTAGAGTTTATTCTGCTTATATTGAAAAATTAGCTTGCTCACTCGTTCGTTCATTTGTTTATGCTATTAACTGTTGCTGTAATGCCTACTTGAACTTTTTCGCCCACTAGTTTTTTCATGATCATAATTATCACTCATTGATGTAGATGTGTGTATATATATATATATATATATATATATATATATATATATATATATATATATATATATTTTTTTTTTTTTTTCATGTCGTCTAAATTGCATACATTGTTCTTATCCATATTCCTTTTACAATTAAACGGCCCCCCTATGTATCCCACTCCTTACTTTAATCACCAATACTCATAAGTTGTTGAACCTGTTTATGTTTAGCATAATTACTTAAGCTGCTCTATGCTCTCATCCCGTAACTTAATATTTTGGTGCAAAATGGAAATGGATGTCTTTTAGCGGTTTCCCCCTATTTCTTCTCATGCATGATGTATTTTATGAAGCTTATTGCATCTTAAAGGTGCCTCTTTGAATCTTATTCAAAACCCCTTGTGGGGCTAATAAAATTCCAAAACATATCTATATGTATTTTAAATGATTTAAATAAAAACCTTGTTAGAAAAGTAAAAGAAAAACCTTCTTATCTTTGCGAACTCTACCATCTTTGTTTCCAGACCAGTACCACTTGTCCGAATGCGTTTGACCCTCTTATCGCTCGCTAATAACAACTCTGACTTAAAACAATTAACATCCTAGGGGTTTAATAATAATCTTGATTGCTTTTAATCTTTAAGTTTTTCTTCTAAGCGCATCCGCCAATGTGTATGTTTCTAATGTGTGTTTTGTGTTTTGATTATGTGCAGGAAAATCTGATGTGAAATGCAGAAGGGGTGTCTGCCAACTCATCTTTGTTTCGTGTTGCGGTCCATTGAAGGTTATCCGATGCCTCTGTCTTTGCCCCCGCAATTAGTTGTCCATTTTCAGTCCTCATGTCTCAGTTCAGCACCACAACATCGTTCCAGAACGATCATTGTCCATAAATCTTCTTTCTCCAATCGTTGTGTCTGAAACCACAAGGAATTCTGCCAGCATTTTGCCAATATGGATTTTGTCCAAAATCAAATTGTCTAATACAAGAATTGTCAATCTTCATCCGTAGTGTAGTGTAAATAAGTTGAAAAGAAAAAATCAAAACAAAAATTACAAGAAAACTGTCTCAAAACAAAATCAACCACATCGTTCCCTCTAAAACAAAATTATTCTTGAAGTTCTTCACCTTTACCCCAGATCTTGATCCCTTAAAAATTTATCCAAGCAAAATATTTTACAGACAGTTCAACCTCTTTGTATAAGTTCAATAATAAAAAACATTTCTCTTAACCTTGTAGCATCACATTCCCCATTAAACCTCTATGCAGTGTCTGTAAAAATCACAGATTTTTTATCCAAAATTTGATTAAAAACTGGATTAGGCAGGAGTCAAGTACATCACCTTTTTCTCTCCGTCCCCTGGACCACTGTGGCACCGCTTGGTACTAACTTGTCTCTGAGAATGCCTAAGAAAAGAGACTAAAATCTCTCCGTTAGCACATTCCAATTATATATGACCAGGTTTCCTTGCAAGAAAAAAGCAGAAAACAGGATAGAAATGTTAATGTGAGTCAGTAGAGAGGGCAGCAGTGGGAAGGGGTACATGAACAATTTCCAAAGCCACCTTCTAACCGCTAGAAGGATACTGAATACTGAATTGTACTTTATAACTAAATTTGCCTTGCCTTGCCTAGAAGGTCTCAATATTACCTGTCATAAGTTTGTTAAACTTAGCATAATTTAGTCACTTTTGTCAATCCCTGCACGTCCATTTTAGATCATGATTTCTTACCATACGGCCTGAAAGAGCTCACTTTCCAGAGTCTTCTGTTGGAACAAAGGTGGCTTTACAGTTTCATCTCACATCATCTGAAAGAAGTAACTCAGAGAAAAACAATTCTGTTAGTGTATTAGGTGACAAAATAAAACCTGGTCTTTTTTAGTGTCTTGGTTCTTAACGTGATGTGTCTAAGTTCTCGGTTGGTCCAGGGGATGTAGGAATCTCTTGTTCCTTTTCTTTCAGCGTTTTGTATTAAAACTTCTCCTTTTCTTAAATAATCTGCCGAACAACCTTGAATGTTGTCACTTTTTTGCCACTGGTGATGCAAAAATTAAAGCAAAGGAATCATTTAACAAAGAAATAATCAATAATGCACAAAACAATAAAAACCCGAAAGTAAAAAGTCTCCCAAGGAGTGCATTATGTGTGTTCCAATATCTTACAGCATTCTTTTAATTTCTTTCTAGCTCTTTCGATCATGCAAACTTAGTTATTAATGCTTTTCAATCTTAAATGGTCAAGGGTGAAACTTTAAAGCAACCATTTTCTCTTTCAGGCTTTTGAGCTTCTGGTGTTTTTCTATACATGATAAGAGTTTTCCCCATAATTCAGCACATTGAGAAAGCTACCCAGAATTTAACCCTTCAGAAGCTGGCTTTATTTTATTTTTTCCCTCTGACATAGTTTTCGTGCCCCCAGGCCAGAACACACAGACCCAGCCTTGCCATAACATTCAGATGTTTACATCATGGTCAGATTTGTTTATCATATCTATTGTCCTGTTTCAGGTTAAACTGACCCTCTGAGGCTTGCCTCAGCTCCGCATAACTAATAACATCAGATGCTTTTGTAACTGATGACATGCTTAATGTGGCCTTGTGATATCTTGACACTTCTCAAAATTTCTCATTAGCTGCATTCAAATCCCAAGTAAAAAGAAATAAAATAAATTAATAGAGAAGCCTTAGAAAAGCAACCATATTTAGTCCCATACAGTTTGTTTAAAGCACAGTTTGTCTCATCTATTTAAATAAAAAATCATGTATATCTTAATGCTCTTAAATTCTTCTCTTTAGGCAGCTGTAAAATCCTTAGTTAAAAATCTCCCCTTAAACATATCCCATCCGGTTCCATTTCTCCCAAACAGTCTCCCATATGCTCCCCATATGCTGTTTGCCATTTTATTAATGTTCTAAAATTACAATATAAAAGCTTTTACTCTGTTATTATTTCAGCTGTCATGAATTCATTGACAAACACAAGCCAAACGCAATCTAATAGCATAACTGAATACAGCCCCAACGCCTCTGTTTGCTGTAATGCATAATTAAGCTCCAAACTAAAAAAAACCTTTATCCCCAGTCCCAAGTATTTCCTACAGCCCTGGGATATTTTCTGTTTAAGACACGTTAGCATATCTCAGTGTAACAATTTAATTTGGCCAGATATTTAATGTGGGAAGAAAACAAACTGTGTTATTGAAACCTCTCTATACCTTTCTTCAGCTTTTAGTTAACATAGTTCATGATTAAAAACGTCATTTGAATTACGGAGCTGCAGTTCTCCCAAACCAAATGAACATTCTGAAACCATGAACATTACTTCACACAGACGAACGTTTAGTTACATACGATACACAAATACATACATACAGTAACATAGAACTGACGACATTCAGACAAACAAACACACGCAGGCCTTTACTTCTGACAGGGAGGAAGGGCTGGTCGGATCCTAACGACGGTTAGGGCAGCTTCTTTCAAAATGCCCTGGGTAACCACACGTCCAGCACAAGGGCATATCATAATCTTTGGTTGGTCCCTTTCTATGATTTCTGTACTGCGGTGTATCTCTGCTGGGAATTTGTCCCCATGGAGGACTCTGATACATCTGAAATGGGACATCTGGAGGGAGGGATCCCACAAACTGGTCTGAACCAAACACAGGTGTCGGGGCCATAACCATCTGAGCTTTTGCAACATTCTTCTTCTTCCTCCTTTTACTTTGATTGTCTCTCAGCTGTTTTGGCTGTTCAGCTAAGAGTTGTTGTTCTAACTTCTCTAAATCACTGCTAAGTTGCTTCATGTTCTTTTCATCCATATTCAGCTGATGTACCAAAGCTGCCATCCATTGATCTAAAGGCATATCATAACTCGCAACCATTCTGTCCATGTACGTCCTAACAATTTCTGTTTGACCTTCTAACATTGCCTGTTTAAAGAGTTGCTGCAGCGTGACTGATAGCGGGCAAGAGCCCGTCTGGTCTTCCCATACTTTCAACATTCTGTTCACATATGCTGAAGCCGTCTCCCCTCATTTTTTCACACCACTCCTCAAATTGTTTTAAATGGTTTTCAGCATCTTTGTGTGGGAAGCTTGCCATTATGCTCCCTTTTCCTGCCTCCAGCAAAGTTCCTAAAGAACACCCCTGGAGCTCATTTTCTACCTGATTCTCAGCCATTCCAGCACTCACACGTCTTGGCCAACCTGCTGGGACAGCGTCCTGACCCCGGTCCAATGAGAGCTTATTTTTTATCTCTCAGACACCAAAACTTATTATGTTCCTATATGCCTTATTATAGTGTTTTTACACGGCAGTTTCAATGAGCCAGTGTACTCAGGATGAGCAGGTTATATGTCACCTGAACAGGTGCACCCTGGTCTTCACTTCCAAAGGCTCAATGTAGTAACGTGTCTCACACACACACACACACACTCACACTCTCTGGCCAATCTTTAGTTAACTCCGTACGTACCTCCGGTCTTGCTGGTTGTGTGTGCGTCCACTGGCTGATTTTCTATATTCGTCTGTAATCGGGGTTTTAACAGAGCCACCCTCCATCAAACCTCCGCATTCACACCATTGTGTATTCGCCAGGTCTTGTTCTCAATCTCATACGCGCTCGTTTTTCAAAAAGGCAGCTTTTATATTTCCGTGAAGACGAAAGATTTTATGTTAGTCCCCGCGAAAGATAAGGGGCTCTAAACCCGCATTTCTAGGCTACACGATGTTTTAGAAGCCACGCGTAATGGCGTGCCTGTCAGAATGGCCGCTTTTATGCTAGACACAGAGGAAGACGTATTTTCCTCTGTGCCTAACAAGGGACCTCTAAACCCAATATTCTCAAGGTTCACAGTATTTTCAGAAACCTGGCCAAGGTTTCCCAGACTTTCACCTCTGTGACCGCACGCAAATCCCAAGTTCTTATCGACACGTTTGCAAACAATTATCCTCAACCCTTTCTCTGCCTTTAGGAATACAAAAAGTCGGCCCTCCAGGAAGAAAAACACACTAGGAGATCTCCTTACCTTTTGTGCGGCCGCAGGCTGTGTGTTTTTCTTCCCGAATGACGTCCTGGCCGGAAAACGGAAGTTGGTACGCCGCCTTTTGGGTCCGGGTGGAAATACCAATTTGTTACTGTTTCACCGTGTCCCGTCTACGGTGAAGCACCCTCGGTGGACCCAGTTCGTTTTACCCAGTAAGGCGACCCCCACTTACTTATTACCTTGAATGTAAGACGCATAAAACAGACAAGTATGCTTTTAGTTATATTTTATCTACGTAAAGACAGAGAAATAGTTACAGTCACACCAGCGCTGATGGGCCCCTGATTGGCAGGAAGGCCTCGAGTGCTCATCACACAAACATTATAAAGGGATCTCGGGACACACCCATACAGGGGCGGTACACATCCAAACTGTGACATCAGCAGGGAAACTGTGTCACCTCCGGGGTGGTATCTGATAGATAAGTGCCAATCTTTTGGGTCAGTGCCATCTAAGTGTGCCATGCAGTTCTGGGATAACCAGCTCGTTCCACTTGACCTTGTTGAATGTGAAAATGTAAAGGAATTTAAAGAAATTTGCTTTCATTCCAATGGGAGCAAAAACGCAATATTTAAAAATATTAAAAAAAGAATAAAGGTAAGCATAACCTTGAGATATAGCAGTAATGTCAAGAACCAGCTGAACGTTTTGATCCCAACATTGTTGAAATCGGTTGAAGTATGCAGGAGTAGTTAGACATTGGCCAGTTGGGTTGTCTGTGTGCCAGTGGAGCATGTCCCTGACCTCTAGTAACCTCTGGCCAGCAGAGTTCCGTTGTCATCACTCACACCTGCTGCTGTCTGTTTAATTCATGCACACGCTATGGTTCTGTTTCTGTCTAACTGGTATACAATGGCAAAACTTTGCCTCGCACAACACCCGATATTTTAGCAACCGTAAAGGCTACAGAAGTAATTTTTACTGCGTTCAATTTGGAATGGATAGGGGAATAAGACTAACTATCTCTTTTTTAAGGAAGAATTTTAATAAAGACGCAAAAAATCATAAAATAAATGGGAATTTTTACGAAAATGGCAAAACAAAAATCGTCAGTATCAGCAGGCTTCCGAGAACAACTGTGGGCATTTTTATGTTTGAACAAAAATCGGTGTAGGTGTGGCAATGATGTAAAAAAGTGCACAATTTGGTGAGATGTAAGTCTGATCCTGTTTCAGCAATTTGACAATTCACCACTGCCGAACAACTTGTTCCTGCGGCAAAAGCGTAACAGTTATCCACAAAATTCCTTTATTGTGAGTACCAGAAGGGTCTGAACATCAATTTGTGAAAGTCTGATGCCTGTACATCAAACGGTTTAGGAGAAGTGACTATGCGAAAACGTGTCGTTTGGGAATGTCAAGTGGGATTTTTCAAGAGAGCTCCATAGAAAACGAATGGAGGGTGTTTTGACTTTTTGGCGCTCTGGGGTGATTTGAGAAAAATCCTTAAATTCCAAACTAATGGGTATTACATTTTATGAATCCAGACAAAAATACTTACGTTTTGATATATAATTTATGTGGACAGAGTGAAAATTTAGTGTGTGAGAAAACATTGTTCGGAGAAGTAGAAGTTATTAAAAAAGCCAGAGGGTATACTCTAGGTGAGCTCCTTAGTAACCATAGCAACACATGTATTTTCATAGAGGTCACAAAAATGCTAAATGATTTTTAAAGAGGGATTATTTAAAAATTGTAAAAGATGAAAAAGCTGAAGTAGTTGAAGATAGCTGAAGGTTATTTAAACTTTAAAAATTTTGAATGAAGTTTGTAGCTGAAAGTAGGGAGCAGCAGTAAGCTGTGAAAAGCACAAAGTTTTTGAAGAATCTGAAGGAATTTGCATTTATTTCAATGGGTGCAATGCACGCACAAAAAGTCAAATATTTAGCATAGTATAATTCAATTCAATTTTATTTATATAGCACCAAATCATGAAACATGTCATCTCAAGGCTCTTTACAAAATCAAGTTCAATCATATTATACAGATTGGGTCAGATTATACAGATTGGTCAAAAATGTCCTATATATGGATACCAGTTGATTGCATCAAAGTCCCAACAAGCAGCATTCACTCCTGGGGAACCGTAGAGCCACAGGGAGAGTCGTCTGCATTGTACATGGCTTTGCTGCAATCCCTCATACTGAGCAAGCATGAAGCGACAGTGGGAAGAAAAACTCCCCATTAACGGGAAGGAAAACCTCCGGCAGAACCGGGCTCTGTAACCCCAGTCGGGCCTCGACCGACTGGGGTTACAGAAGACAGAGCAGAGACACAACAAGAGAGACAAAAAAGCACAGAAGCACACATTGATCTAGTAATCTGTTCTACATTAGATGGTAGTAGCGGGTGAGCCGTCTTCTCTGGATGATGTCACAGTTAACAGAACGCCAGACCAGGTGTACCTACTATGAAGAAAAAGAGAGAGAGCAAAAAGTTAAAAGCTGAAATGACGACAGTCATTTCAATGTAATACAATGCAAAACTGGAGAACAGTAGACTGTAGGACAGTAGAAATCAGTAGAGTGAGAAAATTAGACCCTGATGTCCTCCAGCAGCCTAGGCCTATCACAGCACAACTATAGAGATAGCTCAGGGTATGAGCCACTCTAACTATAAGCTTTGTCAAAAAGGAAAGTTTTAAGATTAGTCTTAAAAATAGATAGGGTGTCTGCCTCACGGACCAAAACTGGGAGTTGGTTCCACAGGATTGGAGCCTGATAGCTAAAGGATCTGCCTCCCATTCTACTTTTAGAGACTCTAGGAACCACCAGCAGACCTGCTGTCTGAGAGCGAAGTGCTCTGTTAGGAACATACGGGGTAATCAGAGCTCTGATATATGATGGAGCTTGATTATTAAGGGCTTTATACGTTAGAAGAGAATTTTAAATTCTATTCTTGATTTAACAGGAAGCCAATGAAGGGAAGCTAAAATTGGAGAAATATGATCCCTCTTGTTGATTTTCATCAGAACTCTTGCCGCAGCATTTTGGATCAGCTGAAGACTTCGAACTGCATTTTGTGGACTTCCTGATAGTAAAGAATTACAATAGTCCAGCTTCGAAGTAACAAATGCATGGACTAGTTTTTCAGCATCACCCCTGGACAGAATGTTTCGAATTTTGGCGATATTCCGGAGGTGAAAAAAGGAAACTCTGGAAACCTGTTTAATATGGGATTTAAATGACATGTCTTGGTCGAAAACAACACCAAGATTTTTAACTTTATTACCAGAGGCCAAGTTAATCCCATCCAGATTAAGTGATTGATTAAGAACTTTATTTTTTGAAGACTCTGGCCCAAAGATTACAACTTCTGTCTTGTCAGGATTTAAATGCAGGAAATTTAAAGTCATTCAGCTTTTGATGTCATCAAGACATGACTGCAGTCGAAGTAACTGATTGGATTCATCAGGATTTATGGATAAATATAGCTGAGTGTCATCAGCATAACAGTGGAAATTAATCCCATGCTGTCTGATAATTTTGCCAATCGGAAGCATATATATAGTAAATAGAATTGGTCCAAGGACTGAACCCTGTGGTACTCCACAAGTGACCCTAGAGTTTGAGGAGGATTTATTATTAACATGGACAAACTGGAATCTGTCCGACAAATAAGATTTAAACCAGCCTAATGCTTTTCCCTTAATCCCTACAGTATGCTCAAGTCTTTGTAGGAGAATATTGTGATCAACTGTATCAAATGCAGCACTGAGATCTAACAGGACAAGTATAGACACAAGTCCATTATCTGAGGCCATGAGAATATCATTGGTGACCTTCACCAGAGCTGTTTCAGTGCTATGATGAGCTCTGAAGCCTGACTGAAACTCCTCAAGTAGGTCATTACTTTGTAAATGTTCACATAGTTGATTAGCAACTACTTTCTCAAGAATTTTAGATAAGAAAATAAGATTAGATATAGGTCTGTAATTCACTAACTCATCTTGATCAAGTGATGGTTTCTTAAGTAAAGGTTTAATAACAGCTACTTTAAAAGCCTGTGGTACTGTAATGAATATGGATGGACCCAAGAAATACCCGAAAACGAGTAAGTAAAACTTTAACAGTTTATTAAAGATGGTGGCGGCGCGGACCCGCCGGTTTGTGCGGCAGCACACAGCCTCTGGCGGTTCCTGAAGGCAGAGTGGTGGGTTAGTGACCAGCGGGGACAGAGGGAATATTACTAGGAGCTGAGTCACTAACCTGGGGCACGAGGACGGCTGGTTTAGCAGCGTCTGGTTTACAGGAAGCAGCGGGGTCCGTGAAGGGATTATCCAGTTCTTTGTCCAGGTCCAGTCCGGGTCTTGGGCAGGGGGGAGATCCGTTTTATCCAGCAGAGGTATCCAAGGGAGAATCCAGAGACGGGTCCAGGTCCAGATCCAAATCCAAATCCAAATCCAGAAGCACAACAGTCAAAAGGGGCAAGCAATCTCCGTAACTTACAGGCTGGCAGGGTCCGAAACACAGGTGGGCAGTCCAAATCTCTGAGCCTGACGAACAGGACTCAGGCGGGCAGACAAATCCAAAAAGGGCTAAGGCTGGCTCAAAAAACAAGGGCAAAAACAGGTCGACAGGCAGACAGGCAGACAGATACTCAGGAAGATGGCTGGAAGTTCTCACCGTAAGGCTCGAGACGTTCTGGCACTGGAGACTGCGATGCGCAGAGCTTATAAGCAGGTAGAGGCGGAGACATCGCAGGTGCGCTGATTGCAATTAGCAGCTCCAGTGCCAGAAAAGTTACAGGTACATATCCATTTACCAAGGATAGATTAATCATGTCTAAAATAGGACCACTGATCAGAGGGAATACCTCCTTAAACAACTTGGTTGGGATTGGGTCTAACATACAGGTAGAAGGTTTAGATGAAGCTAAAATTTTAGATAGCTCAGAAAGCTCTACTGCTTTTAAACAGTTCAGACACTGCACAGGTTCTAAGGATTCCTCCAATGCTGCCTCACTTACTGAGAACGAGGTAATCATGTTTGGGAGGATGCCAATTATTTTATTTTTAATGGAATCAATTTTATTTATGAAGAATCCCATAGAATCATTACTGCTAAGAGCTAAGGGAAAGGATGGATCAACAGAGCTGTGGCTCTGGGTAAGTTTGGCAACTGTAGTGAAGAGAAATCTAGGATTATTCTCATTCTCCTCAATTAATGATGAAAAATATGCTGCTCTAACTCTGCGAAGGGTCTTGTTATACAACAATAGACTGTCCCTCCAGATTAGGTAGGATTCCTCTTGGTGTGTAGAGCGCCATTTTCTCTCCAATTTCCTAACATTGCGCTTCAAGGAACGCAGCTCTGAATTAAACCAAGGAGCCAGATTCCTGTGAATAATCACCTTCTTTTTCAAGGGAGCTACATTGTCTAATGCAGAACGCAATGACGAAGTCATACCGTTTACAAAGACATCTATTTGTGAATTGGAAGAAACAACATTGCTGCCATCTACAGGGCATTTCTGCAATACGGAGGATATTAAAAAGGGGACAGACTCTTTAAGTTGTGATACAGCATTATCCAATAAAGATCTACTATAATGGAACCCTCTTTTGGGGGTGGAGAACTCAGTTAGATTAAACTCAAATGTTATTAAAAAATGATCAGATAGGACAGTGTTGTGAGGAAATACTGTTAATTCTTCACAATCAATGCCTTATGTCAGCACAAGGTCTAAAGTATGGAGCCAAGAGTGCGTCGGTTTATGCACATTTTGAGCAAAACCAATTGAATCTAGGATAGTTTTAAAGGCTAGTTAGTATAATCTAGTAGTATAATAGTATAATCATGAGATATAGCAGTATTGTCATGAACGAGCTGAACGTTTTGATACGAAAATTGTTGAAATCGGTGGAAGTATGCAGGAGTAATTAAATGCAGAAAAACGTACGGAATAATGATCAAGACAAAGAGGAACACTATAAGTGTGAATGCTGTATAGCATTATCGCCGACTAGAAAAAGCTGTTCCTGCGTAACAGCGAGTGAGAATGCTAATCTGCAGAATGATTTGAGCTGAAGATGCAGAAGATCCCTGCAGAAGAGAAAAACTAGCTGAAATGAAAGATGCAGTAGTAGTATCAATATTTGAATATGAAGGAATTAAAAAAAATTTGAAGGTATTTGAAAAATTTTAAAATTTTGGGATATTTGAAAAAGCAGAAAAAAATTTCACTCTATGCACATAAATTATACACTGTTAATAACGCATCTTAGAATCAAAGACATTACAAAATCATACCAAAAAGAAAAATTATGTATTTTATTTTTTTCCCCATAAATTATGTCTGTCCATTAATTTAGGACCATTTCGTTTGTATATATATATATATATATATATATATATATATATATATATATATATATATATATGACAATCAGGGTGTTTAATGTACTTTTCTCTGCTTTCATCCCTGCTACCGGAAGCAGATGCTGGAAAAATTGTAACTGTAAATCATGAGGATTGTCTATCATAAAATATTACTTATGGGAGGTAATTCCCCTGGATCGATTCGTAGTGTCCTTTTATTTGCGCACAGATAAGCGGAGTAAAAGTCAGGCTTCCTAAGACGTAGCTCTGGAAGTTTGCTAACTTTCAATACAAAATCGAAATTATTTATTAAGTTAGACCAGGGGTTCCCAAAATTTTTTAGCCGCGCACCCCCTTCCATGTCCTAGCTGGGTTGACGCACCCCCAAGATTAATATATATATATATATATATATATATATATATATATATATATATATATATATATATATATATATATATATATATATATATATTAGGGCTGGGCAACGATTAAAATCTTTAATCGCGATTAATCGCATAATTTGCCTGATTAATCATGATTAATCGCATTGTATGCGCAAACTCATTCAAAAGTAGTGTAAAGAGCACTTTTATTTTAATGTTCTGCTGCCATATGAACAAAATTCTTGTAACATTTGTAGCACTTATCCGTAACACATATTTAGTGTAAAGCTCAACGTAAACATGTAAAACAAAAAATAGCATAGTAATAAATTAAAGCTTATTGCCACTGACAGGAAATTCACTTCATGGGGAAAAAATCTACCAAAAACAGGATATTTCTGAGGTAACAGCAGGGAGCAGCATTACCATCTTATGTTCAATACCAAAGTGTGAAGCCAAAAAAAAAGTCTACAGTAGCTATACACTTCGCCATTACATTGGTTAGGTTCTCTGAGTCATTGAATTGTTTGGTGATGTCTACAGTGCGTTTTTTTGTTTTTTCTTTCTCGCGTGAACCCCCCACCCCCCCCCCCCCCGCTCCGCCGGTCCTCCGCACAAAACTTGTTCCGTCCGCCAACTCGCCAACTCGCCGCCTCGCCTAAGCAAATTCCTGCGGGAAACACCGCCTTCCGCATGTCAGCTTTGTTTTTTTCCGCGTTTTACTTTTTCCAGCCAACACCTTTCTTCCTGTTTGAATCCGACGCTGGGCTGACAGCGAGGTTAATGGCGCATTATCGCCACCTACTGTTCTGATTCAAACCCCTACACCGCAGCAACAGACCGTCACAAAATAAAAGCATGTGAGCAACATGTGTTAATGCGCAATAAAGTAAATATCGCCGTTAATAGTCTAATGAATTAACGCGTTAACTTGCCCAGCCCTTATATAATATATATATATGTATATATATATATGTATATATATATATATGTATATATATACATATATATATATATATATATATATATATATATATATATATATATATATATATATATATATATACTGGGTGCGATTTGCCGGGGGGGATGGGGGGGATGTACCCCCCCTCTGTTTGTGACGTCCCCCCCTCTGGTCATTCATGTTTTATCCCTGGGGGGGATACATTCCTCCCCCCCTCTGGTCTGAATTTAAAAATGTATATAAATTAGGGCTGTCAGTTTTAACGCGTAAGACCACAATGCCGACATATTTTTATTTTTGTCGCCGTTAATCACGCGTCAAAACACACACACCGTTACATAATGTTTTTCCCCACCGCGCTCTCCGGACTGAGGTTTCTTTTACCCTCGGCGCTTTCTGTAGTTTTAAGAGAGCTAGAGACTGTAGCAAAACAGACCCACGCTCACTGTTGCACAGGCTGTTCATTTCATGTGACTTTGGGCTTCTTTTATTCTAAAGGCGCTTGTAAATTTTATAAGTCACGGGTTGCGGTTTTTTTGGGCACGTTTCTGAAAGTGAAATCGCTTATTTGGGCTCTAAAATAAGTGACCAAACAGCGATTATTAAGAGACATGCCTGCACTAGACACTTTGTATCCAGCTGAAATATCCCTCCGCCATAGGAGCCGACGGTAGTAAAGGCAAAGAGAGCAACTCTGCATGTATTTTCTGCAGTTTACGGTGCAATAACCGGTGATAACTGCTGAAAGTAGATTACTTGGTGCAGATCACCATTTTGAGCAGACATTGGTTCTGAAGATGAGTTTTTAAAATGCTGATAACATTGCAGAAACCCAACCCATAAACCGTACTTTTATGCTTATTAATTTGTTTTCTCTGTATTTGACAAACTAAGGCTGAATTACGTTGCCAAACGAAGGACCTGGAGTTACTAAACAGTTGCTAAACAGTCTCATTCAGGGTATTATGCTCCTGCCCAGTTGCAAGCAAAGTGTAAGACTGGAATGACCTGGAGATTTAAAACCTTTTTCCAGGCTTAAACTGTATGAATATGCATATAAACAGCAAACAAAAGTATTCAAAGAAGTTATTGTTGGTGTGAAAGCTCAGAATTAGATGTGTGTGAGAGAGTGAAAAAACGAACAATAAAACTTATGACTTTATTGAAATGTAAAAGTTTTATTAATGCCTAATACCATGTCTATCTTTTTTAAGAGGCAAAAAAATATATCGGCATGGTATTTATTTACAAATTTATTTACACATTTTGTAAACATCAGGGCGTCATGATTAGTCATTTAGCCATCATAGAGTTTAACATTTGGCACTAGGATGTTTTCATTCCAATTCTCAAAAGTGCTTGAAAAATAACAAAATAAAAATATTTTTTGCACAAGCATGTATTTTATTAGTGTCATTTATTGCAAAATTACATATTAAAATGCCCAAACAGGCTATTACACTTTCAGAAATAAAAGGATAAAACATACAATTAATTTGCAATTAATCTCGAGTTACCTATCGACATTATGTGATTAATCGAGGAAATTATCCCCCCTCTGTTTTTTGCAAATAGCACACCGTATATATATATATATATATATATATATATATATATATATATATATATATATATATATATATATATATATATATATATATATATAAAACAGTTTCAGTTACAACACAAATGTCGTAACAAAGCTTCTAAATCTGAGTCTGATGCACAATTTGCGGCGCAAAATACAAGAAGCAGTTGGATTTTTGTCCGATAACAGTGACCAAGAACTGGTAAAGCAGCAGAGAGTAACAATAACTCTAGCGCTCCATAAAGATGGTATTAATCAGAGAAATCTTTCTTTCACAGCGGTTACCTTCAGCAGGTAAACATGCCCCAGCAACACACCTCGGCTCCCCCAGCCTGTTTCTGCCTGAATATGCGCTAAAACTGCCTCTTTAAAATGAACTGCGAGGTGCAGTCTGCGCCTGTCTGAATCACAATGAGAAGTATTACAGATCTGTGCATGAGCATAGTCAAGAAATCCCCCCCAGGCGCTGCGCGATCCAAAAAGACTGAGTCACTCAATTTAATCTCGTAAATAAAACTTTCGGCGCAAATTAAATGCTTCCTCTGCTGACGTAAGCGACGTAAAGTCAAGAGAGAGGGAGAAACATTTTCTGATTCTCGCTCGTTTATTTCTCCCGGATCCGTTGCGATTCTCTCCTCTGCTGCCTCCAATTGCTCTCTGACTCTCTTCCTCTCCTCTTTAATGACTAACTTTCACCTTAGATGTCTCGCCTGTTTCCCTGATTTCTGCCTATTGAGCATATTTGCGAGAATTATTGAAGCAGAGACCACAAGCCATATGCGCATATAAAGCACAATGCAGATTTTACATCTTAAAATGAAGCATAGAAGAAGATTTCTTCTAAATAAATATATTTTCTTGTTAATAATGTATCGTTCTATTATGACACCCAAGCACCAGTCGAGGTTTTGCTGCTAACACTTTATTTTAGGGTGAACAGGACAGAAAAGCTTTCACTTCGCCGGTCCCCCGAATCACGACTCCTC
Organism: Fundulus heteroclitus; assembly: GCF_011125445.2. Classification (NCBI taxonomy): domain Eukaryota; kingdom Metazoa; phylum Chordata; class Actinopteri; order Cyprinodontiformes; family Fundulidae; genus Fundulus; species Fundulus heteroclitus. Next base: position 391,607 of record NW_023396550.1, on the reverse strand, counting down.
TCCCCGGAAGCCACATATTTCTTGCGGTATGACTCCAAAGCAATGTGATTTAAACGAACAGTAAGTGTCAAGCAACATTTAGCGATAAAGTCTAATAAGGATCATTACGATACATTTTTATTTATTGATTAAATTAACAGTTTTTTAAGCTTTACAAAAGAAAAACACTGTCAGACGCCATTACAGTTTTCGCCTCGCGCACCCCCTAGTGGCAGCTTGCACACACCACACTTTGGGAAACCCTGAGTTAGACAATCATTCAATTCAATCAATTGGTACCATGTAGCCCCTAAAGGGGTGACATTTTCAGTCAGTTGATTTATCTGGAAATAGGGAGAGAATTCACCGGATTCAGAGTGTCTGAAAACATAAAGCACCACTTTTCTGAATTGACATGTATTCTGTCCGACCGCAGCTTGGTCTGACCTAAGATGGGCGCTCTGTCGGCAAACCTCTCACCCAACGACGCGGCGTCTACGGCTGTTTCTCAATATGCGTTCTTGAGCGGTCTTGTGTGATCATGACACATCAGCCTCAGCCTGAGCACTGTTCCAATTGCGGAGAACGCCAGACTGAGAACACACCAAATCCCCGGATGTTGGTCTCGCCCCGCCTTCTTTATCAAGTCTGCATCAGAGCAGACTTGTGCGTTCTTCAGACTGACCGCTTTCCCCAGAATGCACCACTGCCGCAGCTTGATTCGAGACAGCGCAAACAGAGCTCACAGTGGTAAGTTAAACATTGTCTTTTCTGCTGCTGTTGTTCTTCAAAAGTACGTTTTCAGATCGTTTGAGGCGAGAACATTATACTTTTAAGCTTCCCTATGTGGCCTGTTTACAGAGTTAGTGCGTAATTAAAAAAAGTAGTGTGCATAATACTGCTGGTTATGATTTATTTGTTTTGTGTTTATCTGACTGACATGTGTTGCTTTATTAACTCAATACTTTCTGGAATAAATTGTAAATGTCTGCCAAGGACGACAGCAGCATATAAAATAAATAAATTCCATAAATGTTTTTCCTATCTAAGTGAGTTTCTTCTGAGTCAGGACACGAATAATTGAGAGGAGAAAGAGGGAAAGAAAACAATAGTAATAATAGTATATGAAAATAACAGACATTTATTTTATACAAATGTTTAATCTTTGGAACAGAATGAAAGTGTAATATATTCAACAAATTATTAACAGTTACTAACATGGTTTAAAACAAAGAAATAACTTATATTAACATCTTATACAAATAGACAACGCCTACAAACATACAATTAAAAAATAGTTGGAATGGAAATTAATTTACTGATTATTTAATGTATTTTTACAGGTGAATGAATGAAGCAGCATGTGTACATGACTACAACTGATCTAGGTTAGGTCAGCTGTAGTCATGTTCACTTAAACATGCAACCAGCTCTACTGGAGCAGGACGCAGCTTCCAGACAGCTACCTGTATTCAGCCGCCGGATGGCCATCCTCCTCTGGATCAACCTCCTCATCCTCCACATCAAGGTCACCTGCCTCAATACAAATATTGTGGAGGATGCAGCAGGCGGCAATTACTTTTGGGGCAAACGTTGGGCAGACCTCCAGCGCCCTTAAGAAGATGGAACGCGACCGTGTCTTCAGACCACCAAAGGCACGCCCAACGATGTTTCTCGCCTTGGCGTGGTGCCTGTTGTAGCATGCCTCCATTTGGCCTGTACCAAATATAAAATTAAATTGTAATTTAGGTAATATGCTGATATGTCTTAATCTTCTATCCAATTAATATAATGTATGTATCAATTGTGTGTCATTGTTGGTTCTATTTAAGGACAAGAAGGTAAGAGATCTTACTGGCAAGCTGTTTCCTTATAGAATGCACCACAGGCCAGCCAGTAGAGGGTCACCAGCACCTCTATCACCTGTGGCCATCCATGGGCATTCTGGATGGGCAGCAGCTGATGGAGGAGGACGACAGTGGCCCTGTTTAGCCTGAAGGCTGGTTTCAGCTCCCCTTTATTAAAAAAATATTTGGAGGATTGGCACAGAGGTGTTTATCCTCACATATTTTGTTTCTGTTACTTCCTGTAAATAAAGAATGCCAAATGTTACCATAATTGTTTTTTTTTTCAATTGTCACCTTTTCACAGCATAAAACTATAACTGCTTAACATGCAGATTATTATAGTTCTCAAGAAAGAAAAGGTAAAATGTATAGTAAATGTAGCAAATGGCTTCCCTTCTCTGGTATTTTTACCATTTCACTGAAAAAAATGGCTGAACTAAATGCACATAATTTATAGATTAATCACTGTAAAGGTGGGCAGACATTAATATTTGTTTTTTTCCTTTCTTAATGATCAATGCTGTGAATATCAGTAGGTGCAATAAAGTAGCTTAACCCTACTGTCATACTGTTACCAATGTTAAAATTGGGTTTTCATTTTAATTATTTATAGAAAAAATAGTCACAATTTCAACCTGATCATGTGTTTAATACCATCCTCAATGTTTTTTTAAAGATAAAAGTAGAAAACAGGCTGTCAAACTTAAAATGCCTACCAGTTGCCTTCTGAGCCTGCTCTGCCATATCAAACTTCTCCTTGCTCGGATTTGCCTCCTTAACTGCGCCACCTCCTGTTCAGCCTGGTAGTAAAGCTGACCAATGATCAAAGCAACAGAAATGGCTCGTATTGCTCATTTCGATTTAATCGCCTCTACAACTACGACCTGTACAACTCCCAAGAACTAAATTCCCACTATTACTAGTTTTATACTGTAGATATCAATACCGGCCTGCTCCTGCTTATCTCTGAAGGCCCGTCATACCCCGTTTAAGATTTGGCAATAAAGGAGAAACAATGATCAGAGGCAAACACTTAAAATATTCATATTTAATTCATTTGGAATTCCAAAAGGAAACTGAAACTTACATTACCATTTCGCCATATTACCTCATGGTGCTGCAAATGATTCTGTCTGCTTTTCACTACTCTGAAGACGTCTCCTGCTTAGTGTGGGAGGGGGTGGTGCCAGACTTGGAGGCTATCTGTTCTCAAACAAAGAGGCTGTTCTTCTTGGTAAAGCTTGATTTAGTAGTAAAACCTGTCCTATCAGGGGTCAAGCCAAATGACCTCACACCCATAAACCCACACTAAACACATCCTCCAAGCTGCGTGTTTACTTTGCCCTGAAAGGGAGACACAGCTTTGAGGCCTGGGAAGTTGCTTTTATTATTCTCCATACAACTGCCTGAATAATAAAACAAGTAAGATATTTTCCTCAACAATACCCACAGTTCTGTAATTTTTTAGATATTTTTTAGGCTTTTTAGAAATTTAAAATATATTTTTTTAAATGTTTTAAATAAGATATGATAGTGTAGTGTATAAATAGTTTTCAATGTTAAAGAAATGCTAAAGAACTGTGAGAGTGATGACGTCACGAGTACGCTTCTGTTCCAATACACAAGATACTTGCAGCGTGCTCGCCTTCTCGTCAAGTCCGGTCTTCCTGTGTTCTTATCAAGATTTGACTTGACGAGAACGCGAGTACGGACTCGCACTCTCATGAATTGAGAAACGGCCCATGACTGCAGCTGCTGGATTCAGGAAGCTGCATCTTCTTCTTGGTCTCATTGTAAATGTGAGCAGCGCCACCTGGTGGTGCGGATTGGTAGAGGAAGAGCTGAAAGGTTGGAGGTGTTTGTCAGAGGTCTGTGATGATGGAAGCCTCTCCCTGGTTTGTGAGTCTGAGCTCAGAGATCAGATCTTTGATTCTTGTTGAAGTCTTTGTTGAATGTGATGCAACTTCTCCTTTTTAATGTTTGTATTTCTGGATCTTCCAGTGTGGCCACAGCAGATTTCCAGATTTCCACAGATTTCGCTCGGACGCATTTTTCTCTGCTCCCTGCTTGCTTGCATTTTCCTGCCTTTTACTTTTTATCTCCTTTTTATCTCTTTGCCAAAACCACAGAAAGTTGGATTTAGTTATTTGTATTTCTTTTCTTTTTTTATTTTTGATTTTGATTTTGCAAAGATGCCTACCTTCACCACAGTGGACCTTGACACACTTCTACAGAAGATCGCTGTTATAGAACAGAAGATATGCCGACTCGAACTGAATTATGATGTAAACGGCGCGTATGGAAATTAAACAACCCTGCCTGCAACTCCAAACGGGGACCACCAGCCCGGCAACTCTCTAAACAAACAGATCCCTGAGGAAAACGAGAATCCCTGGACCACTCTGGGTGCAAGACCAAAGGACCAACGAACCCCACGCCTAGACAAAGAAAACTGGCCGAGACTACAGAGAGATGTCCCAGGACAAGTGAAACAACAGCGGGCTGTTCCCACAACAAATGATAGGAGTAAACCTGCTGGAAATGCTGGAATTCCTTTACGAAACAGATTCGCTCCGCTCCAAAATGTGACCCAGGAGAATCATGACAACACTCAGAGGTACGTCAACGACTTTCGCTCTAATACATCAGAGAAAGGACATGCCACGGGGCCAAGGACCCTGATTTTATGCAGTGGGTCTGTATGTGGGATTAAACATTTCTGTAACAAGAAAAATACAGAGGTGTTAATTTATAACGACTTGAACTATGGCCCGGTGTCTGATTTATTAGACATCTTTCAGACAGACCTTAAAAGGATCTTGAAAGAACGCCCGACCTTGGAAAAACTCATAATACAAGCTGAAGCCTTGGGCGACGTCTCCCGGATAAGAAAATTAGAAGTATTGAAAGAGGATTACATTCGTCTGTTGAACTTAGTTCATGGCAAAAATGTCAAGGTGCTTCTCAGCGGCCCTCTCCCGCCCGTGACCTGTGGAGACGAGATTTTTTCCAGAATTCTGATGCTAAACAAATGGCTGGAAAAAACATGCAAACAAACAACTGTAACCTTCATAGACAACTTTTGGGGAAAGAAGACATCTGTTCAACAGAGATGGTTTCTCTCTAAATAGGTCAGGTGCAAAACGACTGATTTCAAACATATTCTATTCTGTGAACCATGCACCATCAGCTTTGTTCCAAAACAAAGTACATCCAGTGCCTAAACAAAAGATAAGCCCAGTGCAGCCCGAACAAGCCAAGATAAAGACGGCCAGAAAGATGACACAGAATGAGGCGTTGTCAGAGCTACAGGACGATTCATCCCAGATCTCAGCAGGACAAAGAGAGGACCAAGAACCGCCATCGTCACGAACACCGGTCCAGACTACACCCGCCTCGCCTTCCTCTCCACAAAGCCCAGAGGTTCCTTTCCTGGATTTCTCTCATAACATGAACAAAGTCCTTAAGATTGGTCTACAGTTGACATCCTCTCCACATATTAATTCTGAATACCGCAGTTCTGTGACTAAATCAGCATCTTCCAAAGGACACAGAGGTCCAGATCCTCCTCCTCCTCTACATATCACAGAACATGCCTGTCCTGAAGACCTTCGGATAACTTCCTTGTGATATTCAGCGGGCCCTGGCAGTACGTTTATCAGTCAAGACCGCTTCCAGCATAAGCCTGGGCCTCCTGACGGAGAACATGGAATATCTGTTATGGTACGAGGCAGAAATAAGAAAAGCAAAAGGAAGACAGACAGGAATAATCAGTCGTACTTAAGTCATAAACTGTCAGATGCAACCTGCCACAGAGACATCATCAACCACCAAATCATATAAACTGGGTTTACTAAATATTAGATCTCTGTCAGGAAAATCCCTTTTAATTAATGACTTCATTATTGACAATAATCTTGATGTTATGTTTTTAACAGAAACATGGTTACATGAATTTAATGAAGCAGCCATTCTGCTGGAGTCGACACCTCCAAACTACAATTTTCTTTGTGAAAGCAGACAGCAAAGGAAAGGTGGAGGAGTAGCAACATTGTTTAATGATTCACTAAAGTGTAAAAAGGTGTTTTTGGGAAAATTTGACTCTTTTGAACATTTGGCTCTCCAGGTAAAGGGCCCGATACGAACCATGTTTCTGAATGTTTACAGGCCTCCTAAGTCCACATCACACTTTTTTAATGATTTTAGTGACCTGCTGTCTGTGATATGTGTTGATTATGACTTTTTAATTATTGTGGGAGACTTCAACTTTCACGTTGACAACCCTAAAGACAGAAGTGCAAAAGAACTGTGTGACACACTTAGAAACTTTGGTTTAACCCAACATGTTAAACAGCCAACACACAAACAGGGACATATTTTAGACTTGATCATCACTAAAGGTCTAAACATTTCACAGGTCAATGTAACTGATGTTGCCTTATCCGATCACTTCTCCGTTACCTTTGAATGTATCATTTCCAGTGACTCATTTAGCCAAAGGGACATCGTAAGAAAACGCACCTTTAAGGACAATGCCACAGAAAATTTTATTCAAGCTTACTCTGCTACTTCAACCTTGGGCTGCAACTCAGTAGATGAGCTAGTAAATAACTTTCATTCTAAAGTCTCAGACATCATTGACTGCATTGCTCCAGTTAAAGTGAAAGTTGTTTCTGGGAAGAAAAAATCTCCTTGGAGAAATGCTCCAGCAGTTAGAAGTGAAAAAAGGGAGTGCCGGAAAGCTGAACGCAGGTGGAGAAAGAATAGACTCCAGGTTCACTACGACATCTATAAAGAGAGACTTTACAGATATAACTTACAACTGAAAAATGCAAGAGAATCTTTATTCTCAGAGATCATCAAGAAAAACATTAATAATGCTCGTGTCTTATTTTCCACAGTCGACAGGTTAACAAATCCTCCTGTGTCCGTGGCTTCTGAACTCCACTCCACCAGGGCCTGCAATGAATTTGCTAACTTCTTTACTGAAAAAATCCTAAAAATTAGAGGATCAGTTTGTACATCCACACCAGCTCCAGAACCAAAGCCGTATTTAGCTGGAACTTATCCTGACAAAATGTCCCAATTCAGCCAAATAAACCACAAAGGCTTAGAGCAGATCATTCAGCAGCTAAGTTCCTCCTCATGCTGTCTTGATGTTCTACCCACAGTTTTCCTTAAGAAAGTTTTACCTGGCATAGCGTCTGATTTGACCCAGATAATAAACACGTCCCTTCTGTCAGGTGTTTTCCCCCAGTCCCTAAAAACAGCAATTATCAAACCACTGCTGAAAAAGAACAATTTAGACAAACTTCTACTCCAGAACTACAGGCCCATCTCAAACCTCCCCTTTATCAGTAAGATTACTGAAAAAGCTGTATTTCAACAATTAAACACCTTCTTAACAACGACCAGCCGCTTTGACGTTTTCCAGTCTGGCTTCCGTGCTCACCACAGTACAGAGACCGCCCTTATCAAGGTTTTTAATGACATCCATATAAATACAGACTGTGGAAGAACCACCGTGCTGGTTCTATTGGACCTTAGTGCAGCATTCGATACTGTCGATCACTCCATTCTGTTAAAGCGCCTGGAGAACTGGGTCGGCCTCTCTGGTACAGCTCCTAACTGGTTTAAATCCTACTTAAAGGACAGGGACTTTTTTGTATCAGTAGGTAACTTTACATCAGAGATGACAAAAATCACATGTGGGGTTCCCCAAGGGTCCATCCTGGGTCCTCTCCTTTTCAATATCTACATGCTCCCTCTTGCTCAGATAATAAAAAACAACAACATCAGCTACCATAACTATGCAGACGACACACAGATCTACATCACCATGTCACCAGGTGACTATGGACCAGTTCAAGCACTGAGTAAATGCCTAGAAGAAATCAATACGTGGATGTGCCAAAATTTTCTTCAGTTGAATAAAAACAAAACAGAAGTAATAACATTTGGACCAATAGAGGAGAGATCAAAAGTTAGCACACAGCTCCAGCTGCTTCAGCTAAAAACCACTGATCAGGCCCGAAATCTGGGAGTAGTGATGGACTCAGTCCTGAACCTCCGAAAGCACCTAAAGACAGTTACAAGGTCGGCTTTCTATCACCTGAAGAACATTTCTAGGATTAAAGGACTGATGTCTCAGCAGGATCTGGAAAAACTAATCCATGTTTATCTTTAGTAGAATTGATTACTGCAACAGTGTTTTCACAGGTCTGCCTAAAAAGTGGGTCAGACAGCTGCAGCTGATCCAGAATGCTGCTGCCCGCGTCCTCACCAAGACTAAGAAAGTAGAGCACATAACCCCAGTTCTAAAGTCATTACACTGGCTCCCTGTATCTCAGAGAATAGACTTTAAAATACTTCTGTTAGTCTGTAAATCCCTAAATGGCTTAGCACCTAAATACATCACAGACTTGTTATCAGTGTATCAACCATCCAGACCACTAAGGTCTTCTGGCTCCAGCCTACTCTGCATACCTGTCAGGGTTCTCTGTGTTTTCCTGCTCTAACTCTACTCCTCAGGTGTGTCTAGTTGGCTGAGAGGGCGTGGCCCACACCTGCAGCTCGTTGCAGGCGGCTTCCTCTGGCTTCTTAAGCAGAGCGCTGACAGATGGAAGACGCCAGAGCCTTAACCAGTCGTGGTACGACGTGGCCTCTGACCCAACTCTTGGAAACCTGCTTGTGAGTTTTTTCGTCTTTAGACTTTGACTTATTTTGGATCTCCCTGTTTTTGTCACAGTTTTTGGTGCTTGGATGCACTCACCTGTCTTGACGTCTTGTCCGAAGAAACAGACCTGCAGAATACGCCTGCTCAGATTTTGCTCTGGCTCTCCCCTCATACTTCCTGGATGTTACCCAGCGAGGCCTGAGATTCCCCCTCCCGGATTCTGCTGGCTCTTCCCTCACTCTGGTCAATCCATCTGTCACCCACTGCTGAGGAGGCTCGCTCTGGATCCCTCACCAGTAACATCCGCGTCACCTTGTCCGGAGAAGTTCTCTGGTGACAGCGGGGAATGCGGCGGGTTCCTATTTCAGTGCAAACTCGTGTTTAACCGTTCCCCTCAGACATTTGCCTCAGATCAGGTTAAGATATCGTTTGTCTTACTTTTAACGGGTAAAACTCTTAGATGGGCTGAGGCTCGTTTCCCTGATTGCCAGTCATTCGGGTGTTCCTTTCAGGACTTCGTTACCGAGTTCAAGACGGTTTTTTCAGCTGAGTTAGATTCGGCTCAACAGTCTCGTAATCTCCTTTCTTTGAAACAGCGCGGCCGACGCGTATCTGACTTCTCTGTGGAGTTTTGCACGTTTGCCGCTGCAGCAAGTTGGCAACATAAGCCGTTAAAGGCAGTATTTTTTCAGGCTCTAGATGAGGCTTTAAAGGATGAGTTAGCCCGGGTTGAGGAACCTGAGGATTTTGTTGCGTTAGCCATTCGTTTGGATTCCCGGTTACGCAGTCGGAACCGGGCTCGACCGGACCGAGTCTTGCGATCTTCCACTTTTTCTACGTTTACCAATAGGGAACCCCGGTCATCTATTACCCCACCTCCAGAACCTATGCAGTTGGGGCAGGTTCGTTTAACTAATGAGGAGCGTCAGCAAAGCTTCTCTGGAAATTTATGCCTTTATTGTGGTGGTGAAGGCCATTTTTTAAGAGACTGTCCTGTTCGGCCAAAAGACCGAGTCCGCCGTTCGGAATGGGGAGAACGGTGGACGGCAACAGAACAATTCCCCAGGTAGCCACTAAGGCGCCGTCTCTCTCTCGCTTATGTTTGCCAATCACTTTAATTTTTGACCAGGACAGCTTTGACGTTTCGGCTCTAGTAGACTCTGGTTCTGATTTTAATCTTATTGACCAAGCCATAGTGGATCAGCTCCGTGTGCCCGTCGAGCCGTGACCCGAACCTCTTCAGGTCTCGTCCTTAGATGGACAGAGATTAACCTTGATCACCCATCGGACCCGACCTCTAGTGGTAATAGTCTCTGGTAACCACCGGAACCAACTCTCATTTTTTGTTTTTCCAGTAAAGCATTCACCCGTGGTGTTAGGATTAGCCTGGTTAACCGTCCACAACCCACAGTTTAACTGGGCTGAGTCCCGACTGGAGTCATGGTCCCCAGCTTGTCATTCCCGGTGTTTACAGTCCGCTCGCCCCATTTCTGTTCCCCCGACCACCTTGTCTGAATCAGAGGATGTTATTGACCTCTCTCGCGTTCCGGAGGAATACCACGACCTACGAGTGGTATTTAGTAAGTCTCAGGCTTGTTCACTTCCTCCACATCGCCCTTATGATTGCGCCATTGATTTTTTTGTCTGGGGCTCCACTACCGGTCAGTCGGCTTTACAACATTTCGAGGTCAGAACGTCAAGCGCTCGAGAAATATATAGGAGAGTCTCTAGCTACAGGGTTGATCCGCCCTTCATCCTCCCCATTAGGTGCCGGCTTCTTTTTTGTCGGTAAGAAGGACGGGTCCCTTCGACCCTGTATCGACTATCAAGGGCTCAACCAAATAACTGTTAAAAATAAATACCCGCTTCCTCTGTTATCTTCAGCTCTCGAACCAGTCCAGAATGCCACAATCTTTACTAAGCTTGATCTGCGCAACGCTTATCATTTGGTTCGGGTGAGACAGGGGGACGAGTGGAAGACGGCTTTTAAGACCCCGCTAGGTCACTTCGAGTACCTAGTCATGCCTTTTGGTTTGTGCAATGCTCCGGCAGTTTTTCAGGCACTGGTAAATGATGTCCTTCGGGACTTTTTGAACGTTTTTGTTTTCGTCTATCTGGACGACATCCTTATTTACTCTCGTGATTTAGAACAACACAAACAACATGTCCGTCTTGTTCTCCAGCGACTATTAGAGAATCGCTTATTTGTTAAGGCCGAGAAGTGTGATTTTCACCAGACCTCTGTTTCCTTTCTTGGTTTAGTTTTAGAAGGCGGACAAGTGAAGTCAGACCCGGAAAAGATAAAGGCAGTAATGAAGTGGCCCATTCCTGAGTCGCGCAAACAGCTCCAACGATTTTTGGGTTTCGCAAACTTTTATAGGCGCTTTGTCAGGAATTATAGCCAGATAGCCTCCCCATTACATGCTCTTACCTCCACCAAGGTCCCATACATCTGGAGTCCTGAGGCAGAGGAAGCCTTCAACAAACTCAAGTCCTGTTTTTTCCAGACTCCCATACTCGTTCACCCCAATCCAGCCAAACAGTTTGTTCTAGAGATCAATGCCTCTAATACCGGGGTGGGTGCGGTTTTGTCCCAACAGTCTGAGGTTGACAATAAGTTACATCCTTGTGCGTTCTTCTCCCGTCGTTTGTCCCCTGCTGAGCAGAACTATGATGTGGGCGATCGTGAGCTGCTAGCTATTAAGTTAGCATTGGAAGAGTGGCGGCACTGGCTAGAGGGATCCGAGCAGCCCATCATAATATGGACAGATCACAAGAACCTCTCCTACCTGCAGTCAGCCCGTCGACTCAACTCCAGACAAGCCCGCTGGTCTTTGTTTTTCTCACGATTTAACCTCACCATCACCTACAGACCTGGCTCAAGAAATGTCAAACCCGATGCGCTGTCTCGTCAATTCGCCCCTTCTGAACAGGAGAAGGAGCCGGAACACATTCTTCCCCCTACATGTACTGTTGGAGCCCTGCATTGGGATCTGGAGGACAGGATCAACCAGGCCCAACTATTAGACCCGGACCCAGGTACAGGTCCAGCAGGACTTAAGTATGTTCCCCAGTCTGTTCGCCCTGAGGTTCTACGCTGGTGTCATGATGCTAAGTTTTCCGCCCATCCGGCTATTTATAGAACCCAGTCTCAGGTGTCCCGACGCTTCTGGTGGCCATCATGGACCAAGGATGTTAGAGAGTATGTCCTAGCCTGTCCCGTCTGCGCCCAGAATAAGCCCTCTACTCAGCCACCTTCCGGTTTGTTAAATCCTCTCCCCATCCCCAAACGTCTATGGTCCCACATAGCTATTGATTTTGTTACAGGCCTTCCTTTGTCCCAAGGTATGTCAACTATTTTGACAGTTGTGGACCGGTTCTCAAAGTCATGCCATCTCATCCCCATCCGTAAATTACCCAACGCCCTCCAGACGGCCCAGCTCCTCATAAAGCATGTTTTCAAACTCCACGGCATCCCAGTTGACATCCTCTCTGACCGGGGCCCTCAGTTCATCTCCCAGGTCTGGCGGCACTTTTGCTCTGCTCTGGGTGCCCGTTACACACTCACCTCCGGATACCATCCTCAGACCAATGGCCAAACTGAACGAATGAACCAACAACTAGAGACCACCCTCCGCTGCCTCACGTCATCTTCACCTTCAGACTGGAATACGTTTTTGCCCTGGGTAGAATATGCCCTAAACTCACACATCACCTCAGCCACTGGACGTTCACCCTTTGAAGTAGCTTTAGGATATCAACCTCTACTCCTACCCACGGATGAACTCAGGATTCCCTTCACCCCCGTCAACGATTACATTGCTCGCTGTCAGGACATCTGGAGAACCACAATCACAGCACTCACTCGCACCGCAGAGCGGAGCAAGAGGTTCGCCGACCAGCACCGCAGACCAGCTCCCCATTATCGCCCTGGTCAGAAGGTTTGGTTATCTTCCAGAGACGTCTTATCCAACCCGTCCGCTAAGAAGCTTGTTCCCCGGTTCACTGGGCCCTATGAGATAGTGACAGTTATTAACCCGACCACCGTCTGTCTACGTTTGCCCCCTCACTCCTGAGTACACCCCACCTTCCATGTCTCCCAGATCAAGCCCGTTTTGGACAGCAACTTGTGCCCTCCTTCCGGACCCCCTCCACCCTCCCAGGACAGTCAGAACCCTCGCATCCTCAGGGTTGTGGACGCCCGTCGACGAGGTAGGGGTCACCAATACCTCGTCGATTGGGAGGGTCGCAGCTCTGAGGAATGCTCATGGGTCTCTGCAGCAGCTATCTCGGACAAGGATTTGATTTTAGACTTTTGGTCTACTCAGCCCAGCACCTCTTCGTCTGGGCCGCCAGGAGGCGGCCGTTGAGGGGGGGGGGGGTAGTGTCAGGGTTCTCTGTGTTTTCCTGCTCTAACTCTACTCCTCAGGTGTGTCTAGTTGGCTGAGAGGGCGTGGCCCACACCTGCAGCTCGTTGCAGGCGGCTTCCTCTGGCTTCTTAAGCAGAGCGCTGACAGATGGAAGACGCCAGAGCCTTAACCAGTCGTGGTACGACGTGGCCTCTGACCCAACTCTTGGAAACCTGCTTGTGAGTTTTTTCGTCTTTAGACTTTGACTTATTTTGGATCTCCCTGTTTTTGTCACAGTTTTTGGTGCTTGGATGCACTCACCTGTCTTGACGTCTTGTCCGAAGAAACAGACCTGCAGAATACGCCTGCTCAGATTTTGCTCTGGCTCTCCCCTCATACTTCCTGGATGTTAAGCGAGGCCTGAGATTCCCCCTCCCGGATTCTGCTGGCTCTTCCCTCACTCTGGTCAATCCATCTGTCACCCACTGCCGAGGAGGCTCGCTCTGGATCCCTCACCAGTAACATCTGCCGCCCTCAGCCACTAGCCGCCTATCACCAACAGAGTAGGATCACAGAGTTCCCTCGGTGCTACTTCTTCCCGGTTAGGTCCGCCCAGCTTTATGGTAAGCAGCACAGCTTCTAGTAGTTCTCCTGGTTCACCTTTCAGAGTCACTTACTCTTCTTCTCTTTGCAGTCTCTCCAGCCGTGACGTTCTGACCCTGCCGAGTTGCCTGTAGTCCCGTCCGTTAGATCTGCCTGTTTCCTAAATAAACATCTTAAAACTGTGCTTTGCTTCCCGATGGTATCTGCATGTGGGCTCGTCATCTGAAAACCATGACAATACCTAGAACCAGAACTAAACAAGGAGAAGCAGCATTCAGTTCCTATGCTCCACTTATCTGGAACAAACTTCCAGAAAATTGTAAAGGTGCTGAAAGCCTGAGTTCCTTTAAATCAAGATTAAAAACACATTTGTTTAGGATTGCCTTCAACTGTTCTAGTTAACTGAATCACCACTTCTTTGTTCTAATTTCTATCTACATTTTATTCCTACTTGCTTTTATTAGGCGCCTGCCATAGCATTTGCAATGAGGAAGAACCACCTCATTCGCACAGCACTGCCTCCCATGCAAATGCATGGGGGCACCTATTACTATTCACCTCTAAACGGATTATTTATTAGGCGCCTGCCTTGCATGTGCAATGAGGAGTGCTGTGCTACGCACAGCACTGCCTCCCAATGCAAATGCATGGGCAGGGCCTATTACTATTCACCTCTAAACGGACTCTTTATTCTTATTCTTTACTTCTTCTTCCGTCACGATTAATGCGGCCCGAACCGTAGCGTGCACCCCCACAATATAGGCATCAAAACGTGCGGCTCGATCTCGAGATGTGTGCTACTACTATTATTGGGATTTCAAGTTACCATGGCAACAAAATTAGCGAAAAACCACCCCCCAAAAAACCCATAATAATCAATGGAGTCGGTTAGAACGAAAGCCTCAAAATAGCCTCCAAATGACCATTTTCAAAGCGGTACTGTATAGTCATGCTTTCACCTACGAACACCGTTTAACTTCCAGTTTGTAGATATATCTGTGACCTACTCAGAAGTGGAAACGGGATGTGGATATCTTTTATCGTCTCCTCACAGTTACTCCTCAAAGCTCATGTCCATAAATCAACGAAATCATCGTTTACAATGACAGTCAATGACGGAATTCTCCAACCGCTAGAGTGGCCCACTCTAGCTTTTTTAAAGATTTGAAAACTCCGAACAACTTGACCTTACTCGCTCAATTTTCACTCTACGTAGACAAATTATACATCAAAACGTAGGTATTTTTGTCAGGATTCGGGAAATGTAACCCTCATTGGTGACGCATTTATAAATTTTTCGCAAATCACCTCAGACCGACACAAACCCGAAACCTCCCCCATTCATTTGCTATGGAGCGGTTTTGAAAAATGAGGTCTAAAAATCCAAAACATCACATGTTTTCGCATCGTCGCTACTCCTAAACCGTTTTATGTACAGACATGAGACTTTCACACATGAATGTCCCAACCCTTCTGGCACTCACAAAAAAGGAATTTTGTGGATAACTGTTACGGTTTTTCCACAGGAACAATTTGTTCGGGAGTAGCGAATGTGCAAAATCCTAAAAACGCTTTGGAGCTGCATTTTCCCACATCAACCACTTTTTTACATCGCCGCTGTGTCTACACCGATTTTTGTACAAACATAAAAATGAGCTGCATGGTCCTCAAAAGCCTGCTGATACTTATGGTGAAAGAATTATTTTGATATCTCTTATACCTTTTGAGTTACAGCGATTTGTTCTGGACCCTTTTTAGAGGATTTCTGAAAATCCATAAAAATCCCATTTAGATCATAATTTTTTACGCCTTTATTAAACTTTTTCTAGCAAAAAACGATAGCTTTTCTTCTTCCCCTATCCGTTACAAACTAAACACAGAAAAAATTACGTCTCTACCATTTATGGATCAGGAGATATGAAGCGTTGTTCGGGGCAAAGTTCTCCATTATAATCCAATGGGACTTTTTGTGACCAAAGTGTCTGCACTTCTGTAGACGGCCGCTGCAGGTGTGTGAGTGAGTTTCCATGACGACGGAACTCTGAGGGCCAGAGGGAGACGCTCCATTGAGATACAATGGCAACTTTCATCGCTCACTGCAGTGGCTGTGATTAATGTAGAAATCTGAAATTCGCACAGTCACTTCCTCTTAACATTTTAAAATTTTCATGTGACTTTCAGCCATGTGTCAGTTTTCTGTGCCATTTTGGATTTCACATGCTTTCCTATTGGGCCTTTGCTTCCAACAGGACCTGGCATGATGCCCGGACACGACCCAATTGGCCAATACAGCACCACCCACATGTGGGAAATGGCACTACACACCATTTTGGTCAAATGTTGAGTTCTGGGCCCAGATGTGGTGAGGCTGAGTTTCTAAAGGAGGCCAATCTGTCCCATGAACTTTAGTCATGTTTGGTGACATTAAGTATTGGCACCCCTATTTGAGGCACTTCCCAGTACAGGATTTGGACCAAACTGACAGAGTACAATCACCCGGTGATTCTGAACACAACTCTGTTAGCGGCTAATGGTTAGCATGTTGCTAACCGGAAGTAGCTCTAGGAAGGTCTTACCAACTTCTGCTTCACAGAGTCTGTACTTCCTTTAGAGACAAAGCTCCACAAGAAATTTGGGCTACGTCGCATCAAGCATCTCCAAGCTATAAGGTGTCAAACATCCAATGCTTTTCAATGGGAGACCAAACCCGTTATGGTCCCTATAATGTTTGTCCATATATGGTGCTACAGTATAGCTCAGATGGAAAGTGCAGGCTTTGCATGCAAGAGGTCGTGGGATCGATTCCCGGTGTGGAAGACTTTTGAATCTTATAATCCCCACAGTGTATATATCAAAACATGTGTGCTGATCCCATGAAGTATTTTTTTGTACCACCCGCCATTTTGAGTTACCATGGCAACGTTATAAACAACGTATTTTCTCCCTATTTGAGGCACATCCCAGTACAGGATTTGGACCAAACTGGCAGAGTACAATTACCCGGTGATACTGAACACAACCATGCTAGCGGCTAATGGTTAGCATGTTGCTAACCGGAAGTAGCTCTAGGAAGCTTGTACAAACTTCTGCTTGACAGATTTGGTGAATTTTAGGATTTTCTCCCTTTTTAGGCACTTCTCAGTACAGGATTTCCACCAAACTAACAGAGTAACATCACCCGGTGATACTGAACACAACCATGCTAGCGGCTAACGGCTAGCATGTTGCTAACCAGAAGTAGCTTTAGGAAGGTCCTACCAACTTCTGCTTAGCCAGGGTTCTTCTGCCTTTACAGACAGAGAGGGCTGCAGCTGTCAGTGAGTCTCCATGACAACGCTGCTAGCAAGAGGCTCCTAGGAGGTCCATTGACTTAACATGGCACCTTTCAACGGCCGCTGCGAGGGCTGTGAAGACCGTAGGAACCTGAAATTCGCAGTGTTACTTCCTATTATTTTTTTTACGGTACGGTACGCACCAAGAGGCAGGCGCCTTGCTAAATTTCTTCAGAAATTTTTCTAGTTCTGTTTTAATTTGCTATATTTTAATCATGTAAAGCACTTTGCATTGTCCCTGTACTGAATTGTGCTATATAAATAAATTTGCCTTGCCTTGCCTTTAGTGTTTCATTCCTCCCTCTGTGTTTGGGAGAGTGGATGGAACAGGGATCCAGAGTTGGTGTCAGTGTTTAGATTGATTGTATTTTAATGCTGATTATTAAATCAGGTGGACCTTCCAGAAATGTTGACTTAGTTTCCTGATGTCCTTTTAGGCTTCAGGCTGTTTCTTCAGGTTGTTACTGAGGGATTTCCTTTCTCCTCTCTGTTGGAGCTTTTCCTCTGTTTGGACAAATGAGTTGTGCTACAGTGCCACCAACTGTCCTCACTACATGCACTGCAGGTTGCAATGTTTCCATCATTGTCATCATCATCAGAGCCCAGGTGTCTGTCTGCTCTCAGCTCTTCTTTCTTTTTCTGGATAATTACAACAAGTGGACGTGTCCAAATGTTGGAGTGGTCCTTTCTCAGTGGAGGACAATGTGTGTCTGAGAGACATGTAATGTCCATGTTTGCTGCTGAAAGAGACTGATGGTCTGACCCTCTCCTCCTTTCAGGGTGGAGCCTGCTGGAGTCCGATGGTTGACGCCAGGTCTGAGGAAGTGTAAGTGTGTTTTTCATTTGATTCATGACAACAAAGCAGCTCACATTCAACCATCTTCAAACTGTCCATCACTCATTCAGGAGTCATCATCAAAGTGTCAATAAATGACCAATAACTGCAGCTGGATTGTCTTTGTTCTCTCCACCAGATTCCTGTCAACTCACAATCGACACAAACACAGTGGGCAGAAAACTCAAACTGTCTGAAGACAACAGGAAGGTGACATGGATGAAGGAGCTTCAGTCATATCCTGATCATCCAGACAGATTTTATGAACCTCAGCTGCTGTGTAGAACTGGTCTGACTGGTCGCTGTTACTGGGAGATCGAGTGGAGAGGAGATGTTAATATATCAGTGAGTTACAGAAGAGTCAGGAGGAAAGGAGACATTAGAGATTGTTGGTTTGGATTTAATGATCAGTCCTGGAGTCTGAGATGTTCTGATCTTGGTTACTCTGTCCGTCACAATTACAGAGAAACATCTATCTCCCCATTCTCCATCTCCCACAGAGCAGCAGTGTATGTGGACTGTCCTGCTGGTATTCTGTCCTTCTACAGAGTCTCCTCTGACTCACTGATCCACCTCCACACCTTCAACACCACATTCACTGAACCTCTGCTTCCTGGCTTTGGGTTCTGGTCCTTTGGTTCCTCAGTGTTTCTGTGCTGATTGAGTCTAAAGAGTCTCCTCCTGTCAGAGAAAGCCTCTCCCTGTTGAACAGATAGTTCAGTCTGTTCATGTCTGTCTCTTTCACTCAGAAACATGTTTTCACATTCATGGATTCAATCTGTTTCTTTGTGAAACTCTTCTAAATGATTCCTTGGAAACTTCTTCCTCTTCCAGTCCTTTAAAGATGGAAACTGGGATTATTCCAGGATCCACATGTTGTTTTTCTGCCTGTTTCCAGTCAAAGCTTCACTCTGAATACCAGCATGTTGACTTTCTCTCTTGGTTTTTTACTTTCATTCATCAGTCAGATTTCATTGAAATGTTGGCCAGTTTTTCTCAATCTCTGGACATTATCTGTTTCTGTTGGCTCCTATTTTCTAAACACTTTTTACATTCACATGTTGTATATTTGCTGCAGTTCTACTTCATGTGTTTTAATGTGAAATAAACAGATTTTCTTCTTCTGTGTTTGATTCATTTGCTGCTCATTCTCTTCTGTTCCTCTGATCAATTTTCAATATTTCAATAAAACTCTGATGCTTGTTTCAATAAAACTGATTTTTTCTATCTACACTGACTTTCAAAAAGTCCTAATTTACAGTAAAACATTTCCATCTTCTTTCTGACATGTTTTTAAATGACAGATTTTGTTCTTTAGTTGAATAAATCAGCAGCAGAAACTCAAAGCAATGATGAAATGATATTTCTGCTCCATCTTTCCAAACCTTGAAAACACGTTGAGAATGAAAGAAGAGCCGACGCTGACAGTCTGGGACTAAAATCAGCTTCTTTACTTCCAAACTGCTGACTTGGACAGACTGAAGACCAGTTTTTCATTTTCTAGCTAAACTCCTGCGGCACCAAACCAGAAGCTGAAGAAAACCCCAACAACAGAACCACATGGAACATTTCCACATCACAACTTCTTCCTATTCTGGACTTTTATTTTGACACAGGAAACGTGTGAACACGCACACAGAGCCGCAGCGTGCATGGCGTCCTGCTGCTCCTCTTAAAGGGACAGTCCCACATTTTCAGCTTCAGGTACCTGTTAGCCCTGGGCCAGACTGACAGAGGCCAGGCTGCCACACATCGGCGCCACCGAGCCCTCTGACCATCGCCGGCAGCAGGTGATGGGTCTTTGTCTCCTATTGGTCGGCTGTGTCAGGTAATTTATGTCTCTGAGAAAAAAGGTGCATTTAAAGGGAATTTCAGTCAGAAATGAAAATAAACATTAAAAACCGTTTCAGTACTTTGTGTCAGGGTTCTCTGTGTGGTCTCGCTCTATTCTACTCCACAGGTGGTTAGAGTTGGCTGTGGGGCATGCCCCACACCTGTGGCTCATCAGAAGCGGCTTTCTCTGGCTTCATAAGCGGAGCTCTGACAGATGGAAGATGCCAGAGGTTTAAACCAGTCGTGTTTTTTTTTTTTTAGTGCTTGGATGCACTCACCTGCCCTGACGTTCAGTCTGAAGAATCAGAACTGCAGGATCCCGACACTCAGAATTCCTCCCTTGATTTTCAGTCCGAAGAATCAGACCCGCAGAATCCGATGCTCAGATCTTGCTCTGGCTCTCCACTCAGACTCCCTTGAAGTTACCTAGACGGGCCTGAGACCCCCTCCCCCGGATTCTGCTGGCTCCCCTGTACTCTGGTCAATCCATGCGTCGCTCCGGTCAGTTGAGGCTCGCTCGGGATCCCTCGCCAGTTCCATCTGCCGCCCTCCAGCCACGAGCCACCAACATCTATAGAGTAGACCCACAGAGTTCCCTCGACACAACTTCTCCCCCGGTTAGGTCTGCCCAGCTAAATGGTAAGCAGCGTAGCTTCTGGTTATTTTCTTGGTTCAAGCTTTTAGTCACTACTTCTCTCTCTCCACAGTCACTCCGAGACTGTGGAGAGAGATGATATGATATGAGATGATATAATATGAGATGATATTATATGATATTATATTCTAACTGCAGAATATTATATCATGGCTTTAATTAGTAGAACCATAGCAGGAGGAATTGCCTTTAACTCTGTTAAATCGAGTCCAGGTACATGTTAATGTGTATTTTCTGATAAAGCATTTTACAATAAAAGGTTTCCGTCTTCTTCCATAAAGTGTAGAACAAACCAAACACCTTTCTCCAACTAATCTGTTTAAAAGAGTGATTTTTGTTTCATCAGGATTCATCTGTTGTTCCAAATCAGGACAAAGTTTGGTGAAAAGTTGGGTTTAAAAACTAGTTTCTAAAATTGCAGAACCTGTTTATGAAAGTCTGATAGTTTTATGGGTAATTTAAAGATTTTAAAGTCACATCTTTAAAATGTAATCCCACCAGTGTAATGTAATCCCACCAATGGCTTCAAAAATAGTAAGAAGAAAATTAGACCAGAGACCAGAGATTATATATATAAATATATACCAGAGATTTTGTAATTTTAATGACATTCTGTAATTTTTTAGTTTATTAGAAGCGTTGATTGGATCGAAATCAGATTTAAACCTTCTTCTAAAGATTTAACTATGTCACCTCCTGATGTAATTGCATCTGATTCTCCAAATGAAATTAAAGTTTTCCTGATTTAACTTTTTAAATAATTTTTTCAAATATAGAACATGAAAAAGCTGAATAAATGAGACAGGCTAAACTTTCCATTTTAATGAGTAGAATACGTCCAAAAATAGATAAATCTTTCTAGAGCCAACTGTTGAGAACGATTTTACTCATCCTGAATAGTCATTATTTCACATTTTTCATATTCAAATGCAGACCAGAGGCTTTAGAACATTTTTTTATCTCCTTCAGCACCTTTGAAGTTTGTGTTTTGTCTTTTAAGAACAGGATCATGTCATCTGCTAGTTGAGTAATTACCAGGGAGCTTCCATCACATTTAACGCTTCCATACTTGAATTATTTTTTTTAAAAGTTGTTAACAGCTCCGTCACCATAATAAACATCAGAGGTGAAACAGGACAACATTGATGAATTCCTCTTTTAACATCAAAACCTTTAGAAGTTCCTGAAGGTAAAATGCTGATCTATTGATGTCCGTGTAAAGCAGTGATACTCACTCATTTTTTCACAGCAGCCATATTGGCAGACCGAGGTCAAGAGGAGAGCCATTGTTACCACAATTTACCAAGTCACTGACATAATAAACCATTTCACCTAAATACTGGCTACCCCACATTAAAAACAGCACAGTCAATATATTTTACATTAAAATTTTATTGAAAATGAATCCCAACATGTTCCATCCAAATTGCCACAGAAGCCACTTTAATTAAAGTGTTTATTTACCTTAATAGAGGGAAGAGCAGAAGCTGGCATGCATGTCCTTAACCTTCTTCATGTTGTATTTGTAGCTTGTTGTCGTGATTATAGTGAGGCATTCAAGGTGAGCGTTGGTCAGTCTGTGTCTCTGTTTCCTCTTGATAATGTTCATGGTTGAAAATGTTGACTCACATGTGTATGTGCTCAACAAGAAAGACATCACCTTCTGTACGAGTGCTTTGAAGTTGGCAAAGTCTGCTTCAGAAACCAAGCTCCAGAAGTTACCAACACCTGCTCTGTGTTCAGCTTGGAGAAAGTCATTTGCTTGCAGCTCAATTATTTCACTTTGAAGAGAGGCACGGTTGTTAGGGCAGAGCTGTGTGATGGTTGGTGTAAGAGAGGATATATCCACATGAAAGGGGTTTTAACTAAGATTAAAAATGCCCTTATGTTCATTCACATCACTGAACCTGGATTCAAACTCCCCACTCAGCTCCAAAACTTCAACTAAACCACTGTAGCTAAAGCTCTGCTGCAGAGTACGCTCACTCTTGGCTTTTTCTTTCAGTCCTGGGAAGTGTGTGAGGTCTTTGTCAGATATCCACAGAGCAGTTATTTTGTTCTGGAAAGCTTTGATTGCCCTCATCATGTCACTTGGCAACTTGTCTCTTCCCTGGAGCTGCACGTTGACAGAGTTCAGGTGATGGTAATATCTGTTAGAAAGGCCAGCTGATGATCCAGTGTGGCTCTTTAACTCAGGCTAGTGTTTCCATGCTTGGAGCTCCATCAGTACACTTGAAGTTTGGACCAGCTTAGATGGTTTTGATTAAAAAAAAATCAACAGTGCATTCAGAACATCCTCAGCTGTGGTTTGGCCAAGAAGCAGAAGTAAGGCCAACATTTGCTCCTTCAAAGTGTTTTCTTTGGGGAAGCTCAGCCAAACACACAGCTGCTCATTATGGCTGATATCCGTGCTTTCATCCAGAGCCATGCTGAAACAGGGCACTGTGCGCAGCTCAGTCAGCAGCTGCTCACCTATGTCCCGTCCACTATCCTCCATCCGTCTCATTATTGTTTAATCAGACAGCTGTAATGCTTTTATTTGTTTAATAATTGCATCCTTGTTGTCAAAGTCTGCAAACATTATTTCTGCTGAGGCTAAAAAGCAGTCTTTCACTATCTCAGCGTCCTAGAATGGCTTTTTGGCCCTTGCCTAAATCCCTGCAGCCTGAAAAGATGCCTCTGTTAAAGGCTCTGCTGTAGAAGTTGTCCTGTGGAGAAGGTTTAGTTGTTGCTCAGGCGATGCACTAAGCTCTGTTATTTTTCTCTTTCTCAGTTCGCTGCCAGGTGGGGAACTTTCATTGAATTTTGGATGCGTGTTTTGAAATGGCGCTCTAAGTTACTTGGTTTGAAACACACACGGGTTTGTTTGCATATTAAGCACAGATGATCCTTGCTGTGAAGAACAAATAAAAATTCCTCTGTCCATTTGTCCTGAAACCTTCGCTGCTCGTCTTGTATTCCACGTATCTTGATCTTTTTACTGTGAATGTGCTCCTGCCTGCTTGCCTCCTCTCCCGCGTCATCTTCCTGTTGAATTTCGTCTTCCTCGTCCTCTGAATCTTTATCCTCTGTGTTACCTACAACACTGTGGCTCTGTCCATCTGGTTTTTGTCCCTTTTTTAGTAGAAATCCATCCATTTTGCTCATGTAACCTAGTGATGCTGAAGGCCGAGGATGTGCGCTAGCTTCACGTCAGTCATCAAGCGTGGCAGCGTTGTGAACAGGCCGTAAAGAATACGCTACCACCTAAATATTTATTGCCTTGGCTGTGTTATAGTTTTATACAGGATTATGAGCTGCAAGCCGCCAGATCAGGCATGACGAGCCACACAAAGAGTATCAGGGGTGTAAAGCAACTGAAGTTGTTTTAAACATTTCTCCCAAAGCAAAATACTCCAAAGCTTTTTAGATAAAGGGCTGTTCAACCATGGAAAGCTTTATAAAAATCCAGACAGAAAACGACTCCGTCATCCTCCAGCAGATGTTCTTAGTCCAGCAGATCTAGAACCAGTCTCAGCTTGTTGTGGATAGATCTCTCTTTAAGAAAACCAAACTGTGTTTCACTTAGAATCTGAGATAAATCATCTTTTAACTGATCTGTGATCAGTGCAGCAGTTTTTTCATCATTCTGTCTAATTCTTCAAGTCTAAAACCAGATTCACAGTTTTCCTTCTAAGCTGCATCTATTATTGGGAAATGTTCTTTGATTTATTCTAGAAAATGTTGGAGTTCATTGGATTGTATTCAGATGAATATAAAGTTGAGTAAAATATGTGAATTTCCTCTGAAATAACTTTATGATCTGTGAATTCTTTGTTGTCTATAATTAATGAATTTATGTTCTTTCTTTCTGGCCTATTTTTTTTCTAGGTCACTAAAATAAGATGAATTTTTTCACCTTCCTCTTTCCATTTAGCTACAGATCTGATGTCAGCACCTTGAGCCTTTTTACCGTATAGAACATCTCATTAGGCCCGAGCAGCTAAGCGCTGCGAAGGCCTATTGTTTCTGTGTTGTTTCTTATTAGGCCCGAGCAGCTAAGCGCTGCGAAGGCCTATTGTATCTGTAGTGTTTAATTAGGCCCGAGCAGCTAAGCGCTGCGAAGGCCTATTGTATCTGTAGTGTTAATTAGGCCCGAGCAGCGAAGCGCTGCGAAGGCCTATTGTATCTGTGTTGTTTAATTATTAGGCCCGAGCAGCTAAGCGCTGCGAAGGCCTATTGTATCTGTAGTGTTTAATTAGGCCCGAGCAGCTAAGCGCTGCGAAGGCCTATTGTAACTGCAGATTTTATTATTATTATTATTATTATTATTTATTCTTGGGACTTTTGAAACGGCTTTTTGGAGGCCTAAACATGCATGAAAACTCACCAAACTTTGCCCAAAATTGTCCCCCGTGAGAAATCGCATGATTTTAGTGTAATTGAAAGCGGGCGTGGCAAACCCGCTCAACAGCGCCAACTACAGTGAGTTGGGCCAAACCGTAACATGTAGAAAGCTGAAATTTTTTACCTAGGTAGCTTTCTTAAAGTTATGAAAAAAAGTCTATTGTGGGTATGCTCTAAAACCCACAGGAAGCCTGCCATTTTGGGTCAAAGGGTAAAATATTGACGGTTTTTGCCTCAAACTTTAACGAACTAGTCCTAGGCATTTTAAGCTATCTCTTTCAAATTTTTTCAGCGTGGAGATGAGACCTTGAGGGTTAAAAGTTATCAAAGGTTTTATGAAATATGCATATTTGCCTGAGCTGTCACATTGCAAAAATCAGGTTTGTGGAAAACCATTAAAAACGCATTAAATCAGTAAGCCCCAAGCCATGCTTTGTCTGAGAATTATGAAACTTGGTAAGCAGATGTAACTTCTCAGTCCCTACAAAAAAGTCTCTTGGACCAATTGTGTAAACCCTAAAGAAAGTCAATTAATTTTCATCAAAGATGTCATTTTGTCATAAAAACGGGTATTATTTTTGACCACAAGATGGCAGCATAATACTTTGAACCTCTGATTTACCCATGTCTATTCTTAATCACTCTTACTTTTATTTATCGACTCTTTAGCTTTCTTATCAGCCATTTAATTACCTTTCACTCCTATATGTGCAGGAACCCAAAGAAACACAGCTGATAACCCCATCATCTGAATATGATATAATATTTGTTGAATTACTAATAAGATATCTGGACGGCTTTCTGAATGATTTCTTTTTAAACTGATCAATGATGAACTTGAATCTGAACATATGACAGCTCTTAATGGTCTCACTTCCTCAATCCATTCTACAGCACCTAATAATGCAATCATTTCTGCCGTATAAACAGATATTCCTTCATTTAATTTCTTCCCTATATGCAGTTTAAACTCTGGAATTATTACACCTACTCCAGTTTGTCCTAATTGATTTTTTTGATTCATCCGTATACATTTTTACATAATTATAAAACTGTTCTATATATTCCTCCACTATTAAAGAATTACATATATACATTTTATCTCTATTTTTCTTTTCCAATATTGTTAAATCTACTATTGATTCAGGTAAGATCCATGGTGGTGTTATTGATAATGGTACTGTTGGACTAATATTTCAATGATTTAATCCTAATTCTCTTGCTTTCTGAATAATTGTCCAACCAAATGACTTATTATGAACCTTCTTTTTCACTGCAGGAATGTAAAAGTCAATTAATTTTCATCAAAGATGTCATTTTGTCATAAAAATGGGTATTATTTTTGACCACAAGATGGCAGCATAATACTTTGAACCTCTGATTTACCCATGTCTATTCTTAATCACTCTTACTTTTATTTATCGACTCTTTAGCTTTCTTATCAGCCATTTAATTACCTTTCACTCCTATATGTGCAGGAACCCAAAGAAACACAGCTGATAACCCCATCATCTGAATATGATATAATATTTGTTGAATTACTAATAAGATATCTGGACGGCTTTCTGAATGATTTCTTTTTAAACTGATCAATGATGAACTTGAATCTGAACATATGACAGCTCTTAATGGTCTCACCTCCTCAATCCATTCTACAGCACCTAATAATGCAATCATTTAGTAAATTAGCCCAATAGTTTAGAGATAACTGAATTCTTCTCAATGTCGGGAAGTCTGAACAACAACTCTTAATGCATCACGTGACTTTTGGCACAAATTTACCGCAGCGTGGGTGGGATTGTTTCTTAGTCGAGCAGAGGCTGTTTTGTGTGTGCAGAGACCATTTTGTACTGGAGGAAAACTTATAAATGATATTTTGAGTGCAAGGTTGGCGGACAGTTTGCAAAACAATTTCTTTTGTGTGAAACACATCTTTTTGTGTGCAAAACAAGTTTTATTTGTGTGCAACACCTTTTCTGTTTACAACCTTTTGGCAGGAAACTATCTCCATAACTCTTGCTGCAGCATTTTGGATCAGCTGAAGACTTTGAACTGCATTTCAACCAGTAAACTAATGTTTAAACCAGGGGTGTCAAACGTACGGCCCGCCAAACGATTTGGTCCGGCCCGGTGGCCAAATGCAATATCATTATTCAACGGCTGTATCTCCTTGCTGCATCAACTGATCTGCACCTGATTTCACTGCCGAACGGGTTCGTGTGAATTGCCCGGTGGACGTGCGCGTAAAATGCGTGACATTTTCTGCGGTGGCTGGCGGCAGGCGGTGCGCGTACCCCAGCGGTGCTTGGCTGCGAGGGCCGCTCATCGCCGCTTGCGGCTTTAATTATTATTATTATTAATCTGCCACCCCAAAGAGGGGCCTTTTTGAGGGCTTTATCATATTCAAAAACTCACCAAACTTGGCGGATGCATGAAGACTGTTTAAAAATTTTGTATTTTAAGGTCGTCACAAAAATCAAAAGAAAAATGCCTCAACGGCGCCACCTAGCAATTTTCAAAGGACCCTTTGCTATTCACTTACTTCATCATAGAGACATGAGATTTGGTACAGTGGTAGAGCTCAGCAGGACGCTCAGAATCTACAATTAATGTCATAGTGCAAATATCACAGGAAGTCGGCCATTTTAGATTGAAGGTCTGATTTTGACCCCATTTTTGACGTTTACAGCATTGGTATTTGATCGAACTCCTCCTAGAGATTTTGAGCGAGCGGCTTGAAACTCGGTCAGTCTGATCATAAGGCATGGCCAATTAAAAGTTATCAAAACGGTGAGTTTTTGAGCATGCTGAAGGGGCATTAGCAGGGGTCAAAGTTCACCTACTCGCCACAAAAAATAAAACTGTTATATCTCCTACACAGAAACACACAGAGGCACCAAACCTTCTGTGATTGATCATCATCGGGTCTTCTTTAATATCCAATGGTCAAATGATGACATCACTTAGGCCACGCCCCCTGACAACAGGAAGTGTCATGTTTTGCTGTAAGCGGTCGCTATGTTACCCCTCTGAACTAATCAACATGAAACTGTGTCCACAGACAGAACACATGTTGATGTGTTGTGGATTTCAGGCCAAACTGGATTCGATGGAGCAGGGGGGCGTGGCGGCGTGGCATATTCACCTCAAACGCTGCTGTCATATGTTTGGCTCTGAATTCCACAGTTTTGGGCCGAGCTGCTTAAAACTCATTTGGATGCATCCTTATCCACCCCCCAACAGGAATCCATAACAAACTTTAGTGAGCAGGACTTAGTTTCTCTATAGCGCCACCAAGCAATTTTCAAAGGACCCTTTGCTATTCACTTAGTTCATCGTAGAGTAATGAAATTTTGTACAGTTGTAGATCTCAGCAAGACGCTCAGAATTTACAATTAATGTTATAGTGCAAGTATCACAGGAAGTAAGCCATTTTAGATTGAAATCTAAATTTTGACACCATGTTGACATGTAAAGCATTTGGATTTGATCAAACTTGTCCAGCAGGGGGCAGCAAGAGACCACAAATAAACCCCAAAGGAATTTCTCTTGGTAAGTAAGTGATCTTAACTCTGGTTTTCTTTATATAGTTAAGTTGCACAGATATACAAATCCTGCTTGAAAACTGACAAACTTACACTTGTTCAATACATTTCAGTTTTTATTTATATAGCGCCAAATCATGAAACATGTCATCAGGGGTGGACTGGGACAAAACAGTCGGCCCTGGCATTTTGGATTAGACTGGCCCACCACATTTGTTTTGTGTACTGAATGTGTATATCAACTGTGCAATACCAACTGTGCAATACCTTGAGGCCAGGTTAATGGAAATTAGTGAGAGTGGACACTTAAAATACTTCTAAAATCTTAATTTATTAACACTGTAAAATGTAAACTCCACCACAGCACAGCAACAATTCTTAGATCAGAAAGGGGAGAGAGAAAGAGAGGTTTCACGGTCAATCACACATATTATCACGTTACATCATTATAAGAAGTTATTGTAAGTTGCTCATCAGATCTATTCAGTCTTCCAGATACTGTAGGGTAACATTGGACTAATGTGCACTCACTGTGTAAAAAAGGATGCCAATGACAAAATGAACCAGAGAATGCCTCACTTGTCATCATGGAAAAAAAGAAAATATATAATAACATAATATAAATTTTGATTTACTCAGTCATTTGTAATAAGTATTTTATTTATCTAATTTCCTAATTTTTGATCCTATTTTCTTTAAAATCGCAGACTTTTCGCTATTTTTCATGTAAATCCTTGGTGGCGCTTCATAGCGAAGCCGGTGAGGCCGCAGCGAGCTTGGCCTCCCCTGGGATTGTGCAATCCCATGTTAACTGCGCTGACTTCCATTCTGTGAATGCATCTTCCTGTTTATAGATCATAAATTCAATTGTTCAAACAGTTATGAACAGATTTTCCACAATTTAATGTATGTGGATTACGAATTGTGTTTTGGTCATCAAACTGTGTGCAGATAACATGTTTTCGTGGTGCTGGCCGATCATAAACAGCAAAGAACTGGTTGTAGGTGAGGTCGGCAGTTCCTTGGCCACTAGGCAGGGGGCGCTCAAGGGGCACCGCTCCTGATCCTAAAACTGTAGAGTAACAGCAAGTTATGGATGTTTTATTAGCGAGTTTTGCTAAACAAGTAAAGCACTAAAAAGACTCTAAACATACAGCTGGAACAGGACTGATGAAGGAAGGCTTTCCTCCCTGGCAGTGAGCTCCACTGAGACTGAGAGACTTTTAAAACTGAAGAAGATAAAGAGAACTTTTACCGGAAAATGATGATATTTTTGTTCAGAAAGAGCGCCGCAGGGACTTAAATTATAAGTAGAGGTAAGACAGCGATACTTATTCATGTTTTGTTTTTGTGATAAAATGTGCGTAATGTGGGTTATAGTTTTAGAATGTGTTACAAATGCAGAAATCCATCATAACTCATAAACTGTTACAGTCAAATGACAAATAATTTATTTTTATTTTTTCATCAAATAATCAATATTTTTCCATGTCTCTTGGTCAATTAATTTGGCTCAATCAGTCTCCTTCAGCACTTTCCAACGAGTCTACTCTGTAGAGTGTATATATTTGTAAATCTGACTCTGATGACGTCAGTGCATCACCAGCTACCCTACCGCACGTCACTGACTACAACCACCACCACCACCATATTCTACATCAGACAACGGAGCAGATGAAGGGCCTGCTGTTGGGAACATGTCAGTCAGTTTGACACTTCGCAGCGTCCGTTTGAAGAACTCGTTTCTTTTTTTCGTGCAGTTTCTCTGCGCAAGTTTCTTATCCATTACTACTGTGAACACCGCTGCACAAAGTTCCACAAGGAGCGTGAAGGTGTTTTTCTACTTTATGATTGGCGTAGCCCTTTAGACTGTCAGGGATGATAACCAATGGGCTGCAGTAGCCTGTGGTAAGGGCCGGATGATGGGAACAGACTCTTGCTCTGCTGATTTTATTTTTCTTCATGCATGATGCAAATATAACAAGACAGATATATAAAATAATAATAATAATACATATTATTAATATACATGTCGGGTCTGCCGGCCCAAACAGCACGTCGGCCCACCGGGAAAATGCCCGGTACGCCCGATTACCAGTCCATGCCTGCATGTCATCTAAAGGCAGTTTACAATGTCAAAATCAATCAGATTATACGTATTAAGTCAGATTATCCACATTGGTAAAATAAATTCCTATATAAGGGAACCAGTTGATTGCATCAAAGTCGTAACAAGCAGCATTGACTCCTGAAGAAGCGTAGAGCCACAGGGAGAGTCGTTTGCATTGTACATGGCTTTGCAGCAATCCCTCATACTGATCAAGCATGAAGTGACAGCAGAAGGAAAAACTCCCCATTAACAGGAAGGAAAAACCTCTAGCAGAACCGGGCTCAGTATGAACGGTAATCAGCCTTGACCGACTGGGGTTATAGAAGAGAGAGAAGAGACACAACAAGACAGACAAAAAGCACAGAAGCACACATTGATCCAGTAATCTGTTTTACATTAGATGGTAATAACAGGTGATCTGTCGTCCCTGGATGATGTCACAGCTAACAGAACGCCAGACCAGGTGTACCTACTATGAAGAAAAAATAGAAAAAACAAAAAGTTAAAAGCTGAAATGACAACAGTCATGCAAAATTGAAGAACAATAGACCCTGATGTCCTCCAGCAGCCTAAGCCTATAGCAGCATAACTATAGAGGTAGCTCAGGGTAACATAAACCACTCTAACTATAAGCTTTGTCAAAAAGGAAAGTCCCAAGAGCCAGCTTTTAGTGGAGGAGTTCAAGTATCTTGGGGTCTTGTTCACGAATGAGGGGAAGATGGAGCGGGAGATCGACAGGCGGATTGGTGCAGCGTCTGCAGTGAAGCGGGCGCTGTACCGATCCGTTGTGGTGAAGAGAGAGCTGAGCCAAAAGGCGAAGCTCTCGATTTACCGGTCGATCTACGTTCCTACCCTCATCTATGGTCACGAGCTTTGGGTCGTGACCGAAAGAACGAGATCCCGGATACAAGATCCCGAAATGAGTTTTCTCCATAGTGTGTGTGAGCTCTCCCTTAGAGATAAGGTGAGGAGCTCAGTCATCTGGGGAGGACTTAGAGTAGAGCCACTGCTTCTTCACGTCGAGAGGAGCCAGTTGAGGTGGCTTGTGCATCTGGTTAGGATGCCTCCTGGACGCCTCCCTGGTGAGGTGTTCCGGGCACGTCCCACCAGGAGGAGGCCCAGAGGGAGACCCAGGACATGCAGGAGGGACTATGTCTCTCGGCTGGCCTGCAAACGCCTTGGGATTCCCCCGGAGGAGCTGGCCCAAGTGGCTGGGGAGAGGAATGTCTGGGCCTCCTTTATAAAGCTGCTACCCCCGCAATATTGCTAAAGTGTTCCTTTGGCAATAGTCCAATTGCTAAAGTGTTACTTTTACATTACTTTTGGGTGTGTATCCACCAATTTAGATGTTAAACTTTCATAAAAGCTGTCTTAATGCAAGAAACAAAACCCTTAGACACATGAAATAGCAAGTAACTTTAAAAAACTAAAATGGTTTTGTTAACTTTTCACATTAAGCTGGATTAACAGCTAGTAAGATACCTTTGATTAAATTGGTATACTAATGTTTAAACCAGGGGTGTCAAAGCTACGGCCCGCCGAACGATTTAGTCCGGTCCGATGGCCAAATGCATTATCATTATTCAACGGCTGTATCTCCTCGCTGCATCGCGCGATCTGCACCAGATTTTTTTTGAGTCGTAGGGGAGCGCTGCCGAACACGTTCGTGTGAATCGCCCAGTGGACGGGCGGGCAAAATGCGTGACAGCATCTGCGGTGGCGGGCGGGCGGCGGTGCGCAAATCCCAGCGGTGGCCAATAGGCCAGAGCGGCGCTTTGCTGCGAGGGCCGCTCATCACCGCTTGCGGTTTTAATTAGGCCCGAGCAGCTAAGCGCTGCGAAGGCCTATTGTAACTGCAGATTTTATTATTATTATTATTATTATTATTATTAGGCCCGAGCAGCTAAGCGCTGCGAAGGCCTATTGTAACTGCAGATTTTATTATTATTATTATTATTATTATTATTATTATTATTATTATTTATTCTTGGGACTTTTGAAACGGCTTTTTGGAGGCCTAAACATGCATGAAAACTCACCAAACTTTGCCCAAAATTGTCCCCCGTGAGAAATCGCATGATTTTAGTGTAATTGAAAGCGGGCGTGGCAAACCCGCTCAACAGCGCCAACTAGAGTGAGTTGGGCCAAACCGTAACACGTAGAAAGCTGAAATTTTTTACCTAGGTAGCTTTTTTAAAGTTATGAAAAAAAGTCTATTGTGGGTATGCTCTAAAACCCACAGGAAGCCTGCCATTTTGGGTCAAAGGGTAAAATATTGACGGTTTTTGCCTCGAACTTTAACAAACTAGTCCTAGGCATTTTAAGTTATCACTTTCAAATTTTTTCAGCGTGGAGATGAGACCTTGAGGGTTAAAAGTTATCAAAGGTTTTATGAAATATGCATATTTGCCTGAGCTGTCGCATTGCAAAAATCAGGTTTGTGGAAAACCATTAAAAACGCATTAAATCAGTAAGCCCCAAGCCATGCTTTGTCTGAGAATTATGAAACTCAGTAAGCAGATGTAACTTCTCAGTCCCTACAAAAAAGTCTCTTGGACCAATTGTGTAAACCCTAAAGAAAGTCAATTAATTTTCATCAAAGATGTCATTTTGTCATAAAAACGGGTATTATTTTTGACCACAAGATGGCAGCATAATACTTTGAACCTCTGATTTACCCATGTCTATTCTTAATCACTCTTACTTTTATTTATCGACTCTTTAGCTTTCTTATCAGCCATTTAATTACCTTTCACTCCTATATGTGCAGGAACCCAAAGAAACACAGCTGATAACCCCAGCATCTGAATATGATATAATATTTGTTGAATTACTAATAAGATATCTGGACGGCTTTCTGAATTATTTCTTTTTAAACTGATCAATGATGAACTTGAATCTGAACATATAACAGCTCTTAATGGTCTCACTTCCTCAATCCATTCTACAGCAACTAATAATGCAATAATTTCTGCCGTATAAACATATTCCTTCATTTAATTTCTTCCCTATATGCAGTTTAAACTCTGGAATTATTACACCTACTCCAGTTTGTCGTAATTGCTTTTTTGATGCATCCGTATACATTTTTACATTATTATAAAACTGTTCTATATATTCCTCCACTATTATAGAATTACACATATACATTTTATCTTTATTTTTCTTTTCCAATATTGTTAAATCTACTATTGTTTCAGGTAAAATCCATGGTGGTGTTATTGATAATGGTACTGTTGGACTAATATTTAAATGATTTAATCCTAATTCTGTAGCTTTCTGAATAATTGTCCAACCTTATTATGAACCCTTTCTTTTTCACTGCAGGAATGTAACATTCATAGCCAACTAAACATCTCAATATATTAAGTATCCTTTTACATTTTTCAATAACCTTATCTATGTGCACTTTCCAGGATAGTTTTTTTTTACCAAACCATACTCCTAAGAATTTAAATTGCTTTACTCTCTCTAGATCTTTGTTCTGCCCTGAATATGTTTAATATGTTTAAAAGACATTTAAAAACTACTTTGAAATGTTAATATACCGTTCTCTGTTTTAAATGAATTTGCGGTGCTTTTATGTTGAAAATCTTCCGAACCGGAAGTAGGAAGTAAAGACGCAAACAAGAGGAAGAGAGCGTGTGTGCATCGTCTCAGGGCAGCAACAATGCAGTTAATCTCTCCGAAAGCAATGGTTGTAAGTGTTGCTCATTGTTTACAGATTCGATAAGATATGTTAATATCTTTTATGGTTATTTTGTGTATAAAAGCAACGGTAAAATGTCGTGGTCTGTGTGACAGCAGAGTGTGTGTGTTTACTTGCTAATTTTCTAGCCGGCTGTGAAAATACCTGTTGAGTTAATATTAAGCAGCTGATACTTTGATACGTTAATACTGATATTTACATGGCTGTTTATTAAGCCATTTTTTTTGTATCTTTCTTTTCTAGTTTTACACTGGATTCAAAGCAGTCAGAAATGCTGACTAAATGTGTAAGAAGATAATAAAGGAGCAAGCCGCTCACTTCCTGGCTCTTGAATAAGGAGTTTGGCTGGCTGTTTATCTGTGTTCATGCAAGAGCAAAACACATAGAGAGAACAGTACAATCTTGATTATATAACTTCAGTTGTACTTCTTGATTTCTTTTCTGAGTAAAAAGCAATACTTTTGTTTTATCTACCGAAAATTTAAAACTCCATTTGTAAGACCATTGTTCAACCTTATGAATTGCTTTTTGTACTTTCCCTACAATAAATTTAACATTCCTTCTACGTTTCCAAATAGCTCCGTCATCAGCAAACAATGAACAACCCAATTCATTTTCTATTTCTTTAAGTGCATCATTTATCATAACTGAAAATAATAAAGGACTGATAATACTGCCTTGTGTGGTTCTTTTTAATTTCTCCCTGAAAGACTCTTACCAACTCTTACCTGTATTATCCATTCTGGCCTCTGGAAATAAAGTTAAAAATCTTGGTGTTGTCTTCGACCAAGACATGTCATTTAAATCCCATATTAAACAGGTTTCCAGAGTTTCCTTTTTTTCACCTCAGGAATATCGCCAAAATTAGAAACATTCTGTCCAGGGGTGACGCTGAAAAACTAGTCCATGCATTTGTTACTTCAAGGCTGGACTATTGTAATTCTTTACTATCAGGAAGTCCACAAAATGCAGTTCGAAGTCTTCAGCTGATCCAAAATGCTGCAGCAAGAGTTCTGATGAAAATCAACAAGAGGGATCATATTTCTCCAATTTTAGCTTCCCTTCATTGGCTTCCTGTTATATCAAGAATAGAATTTAAGCTTATAGTTAGAGTGGCTCATGTTACCCTGAGCTACATCTGTAGTTATGCTGCTATAGGCTTAGGCTGCTGGAGGACATCGGGGCCTATTTCTCTCACTCTACTGATTTCTACTGTTCTCCAGTCTACTGTTCTCCAGTTTTGCATTGCATTACATTGAAATGACTGTTGTCATTTCAGCTTGTAACTTTTTGTTCTCTCTCTTTTTTCTTCATAGTAGGTACACCTAGTCTGACGTTCTGTTAACTGTGACATCATCCAGGGAAGACAGATCACCACTATTACCATCTAATGTATAACAGATCACTGGATCAATGTGTGCTTCTGTGCTTTTTTGTTTCTCTTGTTGTGTCTCTGCTCTGTCTTCTGTAACCCCCAGTCGGTCGAGGCAGATGACCGTTCATACTGAGCCTGGTTCTGCTGGAGGTTTTTCCTTCCTGCTAATGGGTGGTTTTTCTTTCCACTGACGCTTCATGCTTGCTCAGTATGAGGGATTTTTGCAAAGCCATGGACAATGCAGATGACTCCCCCTGTAGCACTGCGCTTCCCCAGGAGTGAATGCTGCTTGTTGGGACTTTGATGCAATCAACTGGTTTCCTTATATAGGACATTTTTGACCAATCTGTATAATATGATTGATTTTGACTTTGTAAAGTGCCTCGAGATGACATGTTTATGAATTGGCGTTATATAAATAAAATTGAATTGAATTGTTAAAAAGTTCTCTACCCAATGATAAATTCTTCCACAAATTCACATTTTCCTCAATTTGATCAATAATCCCTCTTTCCACATCATATCATAAGCCTTTTCTATATCTAAGAACACTGCCAAAACACTTTCTTTATTAACTTTTGCTGTTAGTACCTCATGTTGTAAACACACAATTGGATCCATAGTATTCCTTCCTCTTCTGAAACCGCTTTGATAATTTGATAAGTACCCTTTTGATTCAACAAAATAAATTAATCTTTCAATTACCATTTTCTCCATAATTTTACTGAAACATGATGTTAAAGCAATAGGTCTATAATTTTCTGGTTTTGAGCTATCTTTACCCGTTTTTGGAATTGGAACCACAATAGCCTCTTTCCAACTTCTAGGTCATTTCCCATTTTCTATTATAAATATCTAATAATATTAATTTTGAGTATTCACTTAGCTTATTTATCATTATATACCATATTTGATCACTCCCTGGGGTTGACATCTTAACTTTCCTCATGGCTCGTCTTAACTCCGCTATAGAAAAATCGATTTTAATAATACTATTTCCTTCTTCTCTGTTTATCATATGTCCTTTTTCCAATAAAGTTATAGCTCTATCCGTTTTCTACTCTTCACTAATATTATTGGAACTATGTATTTGTACAAATGTTTGTGACAACATTGTTGCTTTTTCTTCATTAATAACTGCCGTTGTTCTATCACTAACTAAAACTGGATAACTATAATCCCTTTTAATACCATTCATTAGTTTAATAATTTTCCATACTTTCTCTATATCTGTTTCTCTTCCTAATGAATTACAATAATTTCTCCAATATTCTCTTTTTGTATTTCTTATAACTCTTTTTACTATAGCTTGCATCTTCTTGTATTCAATTAAATTTTTAAAATTCTGATTTCCTTATAGAATTTTAAAAGCTTTATTTCGGGATTTAATAGCCTGGTCACATTCTATTGTCCACCATGGAATTATCTTCTTTTTATGTATCCCTCCTTTCTTTGGAACTGACTGTTGAACAGCTTCTATGATTGAACTACAAAAGATTTTGTTTAATGAATCAATACCAAGATTCATGTCAATTTCCTTAATTTTATCTTCACTTATTTCCTTATATTTCTCCCAATCTGCTCTACTAAATTACCAGTTACATAATCTTTCACACCCTCCATATGTTGCCCTATGTTCCCCACCACAATTACAGCATTTATCCTGAACATTTTCACCACATTCTTGTATTTTGTGGTCCCCTCCACATTTTAAACAGCTCTGTTTGCCCCTGCACACTGCAGCAAATGTGACCATACCTCTGACACTTGAAACACCGAAGTGGAGGTGGAACATAAGGCCTAACTGAATAACACAAGAAACCCACTTTGACTCTATCTGGAACTTCTGGAGTAGAAAATTCCAGAAGCACAGATAAGCTGTCAACTCGCTCATTATTAACTGTTTTCTGCAATCTCTTTATATCCTTGACTTTAACATGATTTTATGTTTTAATTTCTCTAGATCTTCATTAACTGGAATTCCATAAATAACTCCTCGGGATCCTTTCTTTTCTCCCAACACTCTTTTACTTTCCACTCTTTTATTTCCAATACTCTCAACACTCATTGCTTTCCTTTTTTGTTCTTCCAATTTACAAACATTTAGCAAGCTTCCATCTCTCAGCGTTTTAGCCATTTCAACTTCCCCTATTTTCTTTTTTGTTTCCTTAGAAACTATTTTTGGGCTCAGAGCAATATTTTCATCTTCCTTTTTGAATTTTAATGTTATCTTCACCTCCTCTTTCATGATCTTTTCAGAGTCTTCAGCTGATCCAAAATGCTGCAGCAAGAGTTGTGATGAAAATCAACAAGAGGGATCATATTTCTCCAATTTAAGCTTCCCTTAATTGGCTTCCTGTTAAATCAAGAATAGAATTTAAAATTCTTCTAACGTATAAAGCCCTTAATAATCAAGCTCCATCATATATCAGAGCTCTGATTACCCCGTATGTTCCAAACAGAGCACTTCGCTCTCAGACTGCAGGTCTGCTGGTGGTTCCTAGAGTCTCTAAAAGTAGAATGGGAGGCAAATCCTTTAGCTATCAGGCTCCTCTCCTGTGGAACCAACTCCCAGTTTTGGTTCGTGAGGCAGACACCTTGTCTACTTTTAAGACTAATCTTAAAACTTTCCTTTTTGACAAACCTGAAAGTTAGAGTGGCTCATGTTACCCTGAGCTACATCTATAGTTGTGCTGCTATAGGCTTAGGCTACTGGAGGACATCAGGGTATATTTTTATCACTCTACTGATTTCTACTGTTCTCCAGTCTACTGTTCTCCAGTTTTTCATTCCATTACATTGAAATGACTGTTGACATTTCAGCTTTTAACTTTTTGCTCTCTCTGTTTTTTCTTCATAGTAGGTACACCTGGTCTGACGTAAATAAAATTGAATTGAATTGAATCTTTTTATGCACACCCTTGCTTCCATCATCTGTACTGTCGTCTTCAAGATTTCTTTTGTCTCCTGAATTCCCAGAACCTCTGCCTGCTTCACTACATTTGAATTTTCCACTTCCCCGGTAACTAGCAACTGGCGTTCAACTATCCGTATCCATATCACTATGTAGTTCTTCCTCATCCTCTACAACCTGAGCCGCCATCCTGATCCAGTCACAAACTTGCTTATGCCTACCGCCAACCTTTTCCTTCTTCCTTCAGATAGATTTCTCTGACGAAGCAACGCACGCACCTGTTTCCAACCAGCCTGTCACTCAGTCTCCTACCCGAGAGCGTCCTGTCTGCTCATCTCCATCAACATGGTTTAACCTCTCCTGTCGGGAAGTCTGACCAACAACAACTCTTAATGCATCACGTGACTTTTGGCATAAATTTACTGCAGCGTGGGTGGGATTGTTTTGTAGTCGAGCAGAGACCATTTTGTACTGGAGGAAAACTTATAAATGATATTTTGAGCGCAAGGTTGGCGGACAGTTTGCAAAACAAATTTGTTTTGTGTGCAACACCTTTTTTGTGTACAACCTTTCAGCTGAAGACTTTGAACTGCATTTCAACCAGTAAACTAATGTTTGAACCAGGGGTGTCAAACGTACGGCTCGCCAAACGATTTAGTCCGGCCCGGTGGCCAAATGCATTATCATTATTCAACGGCTGTATCTCCTCGCTGCATCGACCGATCTGCACCTGATTTTTTGTGAGTTGTGGGGGAGCGCTGCCAAACGGGTTCGTGTGAATCGCCCGGTTGACGGGCAGGGAAATTGCGTGACAGCTTCTGCGGTGGCTGGCGGCAGGCGGTGCGCGTACCCCAGCGGTGCTTGGCTGCGAGGGCCGCTCATCGCCGCTTGCGGCTTTAATTATTATTATTATTTATTCTTGGGACTTTTGAAACGGCTTTTTGGAGGCCTAAACATGCATGAAAACTCACCAAACTTTGCCCAAAATTGTCCCCCGTGAGAAATCGCATGATTTTAGTGTAATTGAAAGCGGGCGCGGCAAACCCGCTCAACAGCGCCAACTAGAGTGAGTTGGGCCAAACCGTAACACGTAGAAAGCTGAAATTTTTTACCTAGGTAGCTTTCTTAAAGTTATGAAAAAAAGTCTATTGTGGGTATGCTCTAAAACCCACAGGAAGCCTGCCATTTTGGGTCAAAGGGTAAAATATTGACGGTTTTTGCCTCAAACTTTAACGAACTAGTCCTAGGCATTTTAAGCTATCACTTTCAAATTTTTTCAGCGTGGAGATGAGACCTTGAGGGTTAAAAGTTATCAAAGGTTTTATGAAATATGCATATTTGCCTGAGCTGTCACATTGCAAAAATCAGGTTTGTGGAAAACCATTAAAAACGCATTAAATCAGTAAGCCCCAAGCCATGCTTTGTCTGAGAATTATGAAACTTGGTAAGCAGATGTAACTTCTCAGTCCCTACAAAAAAGTCTCTTGGACCAATTGTGTAAACCCTAAAGAAAGTCAATTAATTTTCATCAAAGATGTCATTTTGTCATAAAAACGGGTATTATTTTTGACCACATGATGGCAGCATAATACTTTGAACCTCTGATTTACCCATGTCTATTCTTAATCACTCTTACTTTTATTTATCGACTCTTTAGCTTTCTTATCAGCCATTTAATTACCTTTCACTCCTATATGTGCAGGAACCCAAAGAAACACAGCTGATAACCCCATCATCTGAATATGATATAATATTTGTTGAATTACTAATAAGATATCTGGACGGCTTTCTGAATGATTTCTTTTTAAACTGATCAATGATGAACTTGAATCTGAACATATGACAGCTCTTAATGGTCTCACTTCCTCAATCCATTCTACAGCACCTAATAATGCAATCATTTCTGCCGTATAAACAGATATTCCTTCATTTAATTTCTTCCCTATATGCAGTTTAAACTCTGGAATTATTACACCTACTCCAGTTTGTCCTAATTGATTTTTTTGATTCATCCGTATACATTTTTACATAATTATAAAACTGTTCTATATATTCCTCCACTATTAAAGAATTACATATATACATTTTATCTCTATTTTTCTTTTCCAATATTGTTAAATCTACTATTGTTTCAGGTAAGATCCATGGTGGTGTTATTGATAATGGTACTGTTGGACTAATATTTCAATGATTTAATCCTAATTCTCTTGCTTTCTGAATAATTGTCCAACCAAATGACTTATTGTGAACCTTCTTTTTTACTGCAGGAATGTAAAAGTCAATTAATTTTCATCAAAGATGTCATTTTGTCATAAAAACGGGTATTATTTTTGACCACAAGATGGCAGCATAATACTTTGAACCTCTGATTTACCCATGTCTATTCTTAATCACTCTTACTTTTATTTATCGACTCTTTAGCTTTCTTATCAGCCATTTAATTACCTTTCACTCCTATATGTGCAGGAACCCAAAGAAACACAGCTGATAACCCCATCATCTGAATATGATATAATATTTGTTGAATTACTAATAAGATATCTGGACGGCTTTCTGAATGATTTCTTTTTAAACTGATCAATGATGAACTTGAATCTGAACATATGACAGCTCTTAATGGTCTCACTTCCTCAATCCATTCTACAGCACCTAATAATGCAATCATTTAGTAAATTAGCCCAATAGTTTAGAGATAACTGAATTCTTCTCAATGTCAGGAAGTCTGAACAACAACTCTTAATGCATCACGTGACTTTTGGCACAAATTTAGCGCAGCGTGGGTGGGATTGTTTCTTAGTCGAGCAGAGGCTGTTTTGTGTGTGCAGAGACCATTTTGTACTGGAGGAAAACTTATAAATGATATTTTGAGTGCAAGGTTGGCGGACAGTTTGCAAAACAATTTCTTTTGTGTGAAACACATCTTTTTGTGTGCAAAACAAGTTTTATTTGTGTGCAACACCTTTTCTGTTTACAACCTTTTGGCAGGAAACTATCTCCATAACTCTTGCTGCAGCATTTTGGATCAGCTGAAGACTTTGAACTGCATTTCAACCAGTAAACTAATGTTTAAACCAGGGGTGTCAAACGTACGGCCCGCCAAACGATTTGGTCCGGCCCGGTGGCCAAATGCAATATCATTATTCAACGGCTGTATCTCCTTGCTGCATCAACCGATCTGCACCTGATTTCACTGCCGAACGGGTTCGTGTGAATCGCCCGGTGGACGGGCGGGGAAAATGCGTGACAGCTTCTGCGGTGGCTGGCGGCAGGCGGTGCGCGTACCCCAGCAGTGCTTGGCTGCGAGGGCCGCTCATCGCCGCTTGCGGCTTTAATTATTAGGCCCGAGCAGCGAAGCGCTGCGAAGGCCTATTGTATCTGTGTTGTTTAATTATTAGGCCCGAGCAGCTAAGCGCTGCGAAGGCCTATTGTATCTGTGTTGTTTCTTATTATTATTATTCTGCCCCCCTAAAGAGGGGCCTTTTTGGGGGCCTTACCATTTTCAAAAACTCACCAAACTTGGCGGATGCAAGAAGACTGTTTAAAAATTTTGGATTTTAAGGTCGTCACAAAAATCAAAAGAAAAATGCCTCAACGGCGCCACCTAGAAATTTTCAAAGGACCCTTTGCTATTCACTTACTTCATCGTAGAGTAATGAAATTTTGTACAGTTGTAGATCTAAGCAAGACGTTTAGAATTTACAATTAACGTCATAGTGCAAATATCACAGGAAGTCGGCCATTTTAGATTGAAAGTCGTAATTTGACCTCATTTTTGACGTTTACAGCATTGGTATTTGATCGAACTCGTCCTAGGGATTTCGAACGAGCGGCTTAAAACTCCGTCAGTCTGATCATAAGGCATGGCCAAT
The DNA here is from genome assembly GCF_011125445.2 of Fundulus heteroclitus. Taxonomy (NCBI): domain Eukaryota; kingdom Metazoa; phylum Chordata; class Actinopteri; order Cyprinodontiformes; family Fundulidae; genus Fundulus; species Fundulus heteroclitus. The sequence goes on along the minus strand of NW_023396550.1, from coordinate 349,590 downwards.
TAAAAGTTATCAAAACTGTGAGTTTTTGAGCATTTTGAAGGGGCGTTAGCAGGGGTCAAAGTTCACCTACTCGCCACAAAACATAAAACTGTTATATCTCCCACACAGAAACACACAGAGGCACCAAACTTTCTGTGATTGTTCATCATCGGGTCTTCTACAATATCCAATGGTCAAATGATGACATCACTTAGGCCACGCCCCCTGACAACAGGAAAAACTGTTATATCTCCTACACAGAAACACACAGAGGCACCAAACTTTCTGTGATTGATCATCATCAGGTCTTCTACAATATCCAATGGTCAAATGATGACGTCACTTAGGCCACGCCCCCTGACAACAGGAAAAACTGCTATATCTCCTACACAGAAACACACAGAGGCACCAAACTTTCTGTGATTGATCATCATCAGGTCTTCTACAATATCCAATGGTCAAATGATGACATCACTTAGGCCACGCCCCCTGAAAACAGGAAAAACTGTTATATCTCCTACACAGAAACACACAGAGGCACCAAACTTTCTGTGATTGATCATCATCGGGTCTTCTACAATATCCAATGGTCAAATGATGACATCACTTAGGCCACGCCCCCTGACAACAGGAAAAACTGCTATATCTCCTACACAGAAACACACAGAGGCACCAAACTTTCTGATTGATCATCATCGGGTCTTCTACAATATCCAATGGTCAAATGATGACATCACTTAGACCACGCCCCCTGACAACAGGAAGTGTCATGTTTTATTGTTAGCAGTCGGTATGTTACCCCTCTGAGCTAATCAACATGAACGAGATCCTGGCGGGCGGCCAGCGGTGCGCAAATCCCAGCGGTGGCCAAGGCCGGAGCGGCGCTTGGCTGCGAGGGCCGCTCGATGCCGCTTGCGGCTTTAATTATTATTATTATTATTAATCTGCCACCCCAAAGAGGGGCCTTTTTGGGGGCTTTATCATACTCAAAAACTCACCAAACTTGGCGGATGCAAGAAGACTGTTTAAAAATTTTGTATTTTAAGGTCGTCACAAAAATCAAAACAAAAATGCCTCAACGGCGCCACCTAGCAATTTTCAAAAGACCCTTTGCTATTCACTTACTTCATCGTAGAGACATGAAATTTGGTACAGTGGTAGAGCTCACCAAGACGCTCAGAATTTACAATTAATGTCATAGTGAAAATATCACAGGAAGTCGGCCATTTTAGATTGAAGGTCTGATTTTGACCTCAATTTTGACGTTTACAGCATTGGTACTTGATCGAACTCCTCCTAGGGATTTCGAGCGAGCGGCTTGAAACTCGGTCAGTCTGATCATAAGGCATGGCCAATTAAAAGTTATCAAAACGGTGAGTTTTTGAGCATGTTGAAGGGGCGTTAGCAGGGGTCAAAGTTCACCTACTCGCCACAAAACATAAAACTGTTATATCTCCTACACAGAAACACACAGAGGCACCAAACTTTCTGTGATTGATCATCATCGGGTCTTCTACAATATCCAATGGTCAAATGATGACATTGCTTAGGCCACGCCCCCTGACAACAGGAAGTGTCATGTTTTGTTGTAAGCGGTCGCTATGTTACCCCTCTGAGCTAATCAACATGAAACTGTGTCAAGAGACAGAAGACATATTGGTGTGTTGTGGATTCCAGCCCCAAGTGGATTCCATGGAGCAGGGCGGCGTGGTGGCGTGGGGAAGTCACATCAAACCATATATTTTTAATCTTTTGACAGCATTATTTGCTCAAACCTGTCCACCAGGTGGCAGCAAGAGACCACAAATAAACCAAGTTGTCTTGTTCAGTAAGGCAAGGCAAATTTATTTATATAGCACAATTCAGTACAAAGACAATGCAAAGTGCTTTACATGATTAAAATATAGCAAAATAAAACAGAATAAAAGCAAGTAGGAATAAAATGTAGATAGAAAAAAGAACAAAAAAGTGGTGATTCAGTTAACTAGAACAGTTGAAGGCAATCCTAAACAAATGTGTTTTTAATCTTGATTTAAAGGAACTCAGGCTTTCCGCACCTTTACAATTTTTTGGAAGTTTGTTCCAGATCAGTGGAGCATAGGAACTAAATGCTGCTTCTCCTTGTTTAGTTCTGGTTCTAGGTATGCAGAGTAGGCTAGAGCCAGAAGACCTTAATGGTCTGGATGGTTAATACACTGATAACAAGTCTGATGTATTTAGGTGCTAAGCCATTCAGGGATTTATAGATGAACAGAAGTTTTTAAAGTCTATTCTCTGATATACAGGGAGCCATCGAAGGATTTTAGAACTGGGGTGATGTGCTCTACTTTCTTAGTCGCGGGCAGCAGCGTCCTGGATCAGCTGCAGCTGTCTGATCCACTTTTTAGGCAGGCCTGTGAAAACACCGCTGCAGTAATCAATTCTACTAAATATAAACGCATGGATTAGTTTTTCCAGATCCTGCTGAGACATTAGTCCTTTAATCCTGGAAATGTTTTTCAGGTGATAGAAAGCTGACCTTGTAACTGTCTTTAGATGCTTTTGGAGGTTCAGGTCTGAGACCATTACTACTCCAAGATTTCGGGCCTGATCAGTGGTTCCTAGCTGAAGCGACTGAAGCTGTGTGCTAACCTTTGATCTCTCCTCTATTGGTCCAAAAATTATTACTTCTGTTTTGTTTTTATTCAACTGAAGAAAATTTTGGCACATCTACGTATTGATTTCTTCTAGGCATTTACTCAGTGCTTGAACTGGTTCATAGTCACCTGGTGACATGGTGATGTAGAGCTGTGTGTCGTCTGCATAGTTATGGTAGCTGATGTTGTTGTTTCTTATGATCTGAGCTAGAGGAGCATGTAGATATTGAATAGGAGGGGACCCAGGATGGACCCTTGGAGAACCCCACATGTGATTTTTGTAATCTTCGATGTAAAGTTACCTACTGATACAAAAAATTCCCTGTCCTTTAAGTAGGATTTAAACCAATGGAGAGATGTACCACAGAGGCCGACCCAGTTCTCCAGGCGTTCTAACAGGATGGAGTGATCAGCAGTATCAAATGCTGCACTGAGGTCCAACAGAACCAGCATGGTGGTTTTTCCGCAGTCTGTATTTATATGGATGTCATTAAACACCTTAATAAGGGCGGTCTCTGTACTGTGGTGAGCACGGAAGCCAGACTGGAAAACGTCAAAGCGGCTGGTCGTTGTTAAGAAGGTGTTTAATTGTTGAAACACAGCTTTTTCAATAATCTTTCTGATAAAGGGGAGGTTTGAGATGGGCCTGTAGTTCTGGAGTAGAAGTTTGTCTAAATTGTTCTTTTTTAACAGTGGTTTGATAATTGCTGTTTTTAGGGACTAGGGGGAAACACCTGACAGAAGGGACGTGTTTATTATCTGAGTCAAATCAGCCGCTATGACAGGCAAAACCTTCTTAAGGAAAACTGTGGGTAGAGCATCAAGACAGCATGAGGAGGAACTTAGCTGCTGAATGATCTCCTCTAAGCTTTTGGAGTTTATTTGACTGAATTGGGACATTTTGTCAGGATAAGATCCAGCTGAATACGGCTTTGGTTCTAGAGTTGGTGTGGATGTACAAACTGATCTTCTAATTATCAGTTTATTTATTTTTTTAGACTAGTTCCATATGAGAGGATGCAAGAAAACTTGTAACTTTACTGAATTTGCAGCTTAAGAAGATTGGGTTTGACAGACAACACCAACTGTCCCCTCAATCCAGTGCACACAATACCACAACAGACCTCATCACGCTCTACAGTACATCAAGAAAACTAAATCAATTAAAACAAGTTCACGAGTGCACATGAAATTAAGTTAAATCCATATTTGTGTGTCAGGGTGTCTAAGCACTCTCCAGAATTTGACATCTCAGCAGAACCTGTAATAATTATAGAAAGTAACGTTATAGTTGTTCTGCCTTTTGTTAAGACAGCAAGGAATTCATGTTGTGAATACATTACATAAATAAGATATAAATTAATTATTAGTCAGAGGAAATCCATGGTAAAAACAGTTAGAAACGTTTTGGGTTCATATTTAATCAGAGTGAGACATCACAACTTTGTTAGATCTCTATGTGAATTATGTGAGATAGTTAGTGCTCTCACCTTAAACAAAAGATCTTTGATGTATTTTGCTCTGGTAAAAGCTGCTTTTCAGCGATGAAGCTAGGGAAACTGCTAATGTTGAAGTTGAATTTGTTCTACACGCTTCTGCCTTGGAAAATATTCGTCTTTTTACAAAAAGAATGTTTAAAGCCAGATTTGTGAATAAAGGTTATTCAGAGAACGCAAGAAAAGGAAGCTTTGTGTGGGGAACTTTTGTCCCAGCTGTCTAGCTGCATATGGCCCCAGGACAGCACAATAGTTTTCTTGAAGTTTAATTTTGGAGAAGTAGAAACAAGTATTAATTTCAAAAGGTAGGTAAAAGAGGAAAAAAGTTTTTACAAAATCTTAAAATGTTGGATAGTTGTTATTTCCATCTTGCTGTGAAAATTGGTGAAATATTATCATTTTTAATGCTTAGATATAAAATTACAAGGCAATTACTAAAATTGCCGTTTCTTGAAAATGTTTTTTGGCATGCCATACTTTATATTTATAGGTAGTAGTGATGGGTCGATGAGGCGTCATGAAACGTTTCGACACATTGGCAAACTGTATTGATACTGTGCCGATACTGTGTCACTGAATACTGACACCTGCTGGACCTTAAAAATCCCTACAGGCAACCTGGTTGACAGCGTTAACTGACACTGATTTGATGACCAAGTATACACAATACAATTTAAATGATTGTATGCCGCATTGTATTATTTTATATTTTCATCTGAATTAAACATATATTTGATTTTTTTTTAGATACAGTCAATAAATAATGTGAAGGAGGATGCTTGTGGACTGGCTTTTTTATTTTTTACAAATGGTTGATCGGGCGCTGTGTTTAGTTACCTGACTGATATTATCTGTTCTGAAATCGGAAATGCTGAGTATGACAAAGGGAGGAAGAACTACTCAGAGTAGCAGCTTTCTACTCAGTGTAGATCAGCCGTTTTTTCTGAAACGACGCTCAGAACAAAGACGCACAGCGCAACCCGCCCAACCGTAAAGGCGTCTGCCTAACCCATCCATCAGTGGTGCGCTCCGATCAGCACCTGGCGCTCACAGAGCGAGACTGTGGTACACCATCACACCAGAGATGCAAAATGGTTAAAAATTAACCATTATTAACCGTTATTTTGTTTACAGTTCAGCTTGGATTTTATTTACTGCGCAGCATAGCTTTGCTGTGCGCGCTGCTGTGCGCGAATGCACACGGGTGCAGCTTAGAGGGAACAGAAACAGTTTGGCGCGTCAGTCAGTTCGAAACAGTTCCTGTATCGGTCACGTGACCGAAACAGTTCCTGTATCGGTCACGTGACTTTTCCGTAGCAATACACACATCGACACGGGTTTCGCTCTATGAGACCGACACATGCGCCGATGCATCGGTGTTGCCGGACCCATCACTAATAGGTAGCCTAGATGTGCATAATAAAAGAGTGGAACTAAAAGCTGGTCTAAAATTTTTATGGAGCTTTAACTTGCTAAGAGTAATAACGTTAGATGATTATATCTTTAAAATGAGATAACTGTCTCATAAAATGTGATAGGTCTAAAGATTGGTCTAAAGAGATGATTCAATTCAATGTTATTTATATAGCGCCAATTCATGAAATATGTAATCTCAAGGCACTTTACAAAGTCAAAATCAATCAGATTATACAGATTGGGTCAGATTATACACATTGGTCAAAAAAAAATCCTATATAAGGGAACCAGTTCATTGCATCAAAGTCTTGACAAGTAGCATTCTCTCTTAAAGAAGCGTAGAGCCACAGGGAGAGTCGTCTACATTGTCCATGGCTTTGCAGCAATCCTACCTACTGAGCAAGCATGAAGCAACAGCGGGGAAAAAAACTCCCCATTAACGGGAAGGAAAACCTCCAGCAGAACCGGGCTCAGTATGAACGTTCATCTGCCTCGACACACTGGGGGTTACAGAAGAAAGAGCAGAGACACAACAAGACAGACAAAAAAGCACAGAAGTTCTACATTAGATGGTAGTAGCGGGTGATCTGTCTTCCCTGGATGATACCACAGCTAACAGAACGCCAGACCAGGTGTACCTACTATGAAGAAAAAAGAAAAATCAAAAAGTTAAAAGCTGAAATGACAACAGTCATTCAAAATTGAAGAACAATAGACCCTGATGTCCTGCAGTAGCCTAAACGTATAGCAGCATAACTATAGAGGTAGCTCAGGGTAACATGAGCCACTCTAACTATAAGCTTTTTAAAAAAGGAAAGTCCAAAGAGCCAGCTTCTAGTGGAGAAGTTCAAGTATCTTGGGGTCTTGTTCATGAATGAGGGGAAGATGGAGCGGGAGATCGACAGGCGGATTGGTGCAGCGTCTGCTGTGAAGCGGGCGCTGTACCGGTCCGTTGTGGTGAAGAGAGAGCTGAGCCAAAAGGCCAAGCTCTCGATTTACCGGTCGATCTACGTTCCTACCCTCATCTATGGTCACGAGCTTTGGGTCGTGACCGAAAGAACGAGATCCCGGATACAAGATCCCGAAATTAGTTTTCTCCGTAGTGTGTCTGGGCTCTCCCTTAGAGATAAGGTGAGGAGCTCAGTCATCCGGGGAGGACTCAGAGTAGAGCCGCTGCTTCTTCACGTCGAGAGGAGCCAGTTGAGGTGGCTCGGGCATCTGGTCAGGATGCCTCCTGGATGCCTCCCTGGTGAGGTGTTCTGGGCACGTCCCACCGGGAGGAGGCCCAGGGGAAGACCCAGGACACGCTGGAGGGACTATGTCTCTCGGCTGACCTGCGAACGCCTTGGGATTCCTCCTGAGGAGCTGGCCCAAGTGGCCGGGGAGAGGAATGTCTGGGCCTCCTTTATAAAGCTGCTACCCCCGCGATATTGCTAAAGTGTTCCTTTGGCAATAGTCCAATTGCTAAAGTGTTACTTTTACATTACTTTTGGGTGTGTATCCACCAATTTAGATGTTAAACTTTCATAAAAGCTGTCTTAATGCAAGAAACAAAACCCTTAGACACATGAAATAGCAAGTAACTTTAAAAAACTAAAATGGTTTTGTTAACTTTTCACATTAAGCTGGATTAACAGCTAGTAAGATACCTTTGATTAAATTGGTATACTAATGTTTAAACCAGGGGTGTCAAAGCTACGGCCCGCGGGCCGAATCCAGCCCGCTGAATGATTTAGTCCAGTCCGGTGGCCAAATGCATTATCATTATTCAACGGCTGTATCTCCTCGCTGCATCGAGCGATCTGCACCAGATTTTTTGAGAGTCGTGGGGGAGCGCTGCCGAACACGTTCGTGTGAATCGCCCAGTGGACGGGCGGGCAAAATGCGTGACAGCATCTGCGGTGGCTGCCGGCCGGCGGTGCGCAAATCCCAGCGGTGGCCAATAGGCCAGAGCGGCGCTTTGCTGCGAGGGCCGATCATCACCGCTTGCGGTTTTAATTATTATTATTATTAATCTGCCACCCCAAAGAGGGGCCTTTTTGGGGGCTTTATCATACTCAAAAACTCACCAAACTTGGCGGATGCAAGAAGACTGTTTAAAAATTTTGCATTTTAAGGTCGTCACAAAAATCAAAAGAAAAATGCCTCAACGGCGCCACCTAGCAATTTTCAAAGGACCCTTTGCTATTCACTTACTTCATCGTAGAGACACAAGATTTGGTACAGTTGTAGAGCTTACCAAGACGCTCAGAATTTACAATTAATGTCATAGTGAAAATATCACAGGAAGTCGGCCATTTTAGATTGAAGGTCTGATTTTGACCTCAATTTTGACGTTTACAGCATTGGTACTTGATCAAACTCCTCCTAGGGATTTCGAGCGAGCGGCTTGAAACTCAGTCAGTCTGATCATAAGGCATGGCCAATTAAAAGTTATCAAAACGGTGAGTTTTTGAGCATGTTGAAGGGGCGTTAGCAGGGGTCAAAGTTCACCTACTCGCCACAAAACATAAAACTGTTATATCTCCTACACAGAAACACACAGAGGCACCAAACTTTCTGTGATTGATCATCATCGGGTCTTCTACAATATCCAATGGTCAAATGATGACCTTGCTTAGGCCACGCCCCCTGACAACAGGAAGTGTCATGTTTTGTTGTAAGCGGTCGCTATGTTACCCCTTTAAGCTAATCAACATGAAACTGTGTCCACAGACAGAACACATGTTGATGTGTTGTGGATTTCAGGCCCAACTGGATTCGATGGAGCAGGGGGGGCGTGGCGGCGTGGCATATTCACCTCAAACGCTGCTGTCATACGTTTGGCTCTGAATTTCACAGTTTTGGGCCAAGCTGCTTTAAAACTCATTTGGATGCATCCTTATCCACCCCCCAACAGGAATCCATAACAAACTTTAGTGAGCAGGACTTAGTTTCTCCATAGCGCCACCAAGCAATTTTCAAAGGACCCTTTGCTATTCACTTAGTTCATCGTAGAGTAATGAAATTTTGTACAGTTGTAGATCTCAGCAAGACGCTCAGAATTTACAATTAATGTCATAGTGCAAGTATCACAGGAAGTAAGCCATTTTAGATTGAAATCTGAATTTTGACACCATGTTGACATGGTATCAAATACCATCATCATCAAGTTTGATCATATTTGATCAAACTTGTCCAGCAGGGGGCAGCAAGAGACCACAAATAAACCCCAAAGGAATTTCTCTTGGTAAGTAACTGATCTTAACTCTTTGGTTTCCTTATATATTTAAGTTGAACAGATATACAAATCCTGCTTGAAAACTGACAAACTTACTCTTGTTCAATACATTTCAGTTTTTATTTATATAGCGCCAAATCATGAAACATGTCATCAGGGGTGTACTGGGACAAAAAAATCTGCCCTGGCATTTTGGATTAGACTGGCCCACCACATTTTGTTGTGTACTGAATGTGTATACCAACTGTACAATACCTTGAGGTCAGGTTAATGGAAATTAGTGAGAGTGGACACTTAAAATACTTCTAAAATCTTAATTTATTAACACGGTAAAATGTAAACTCCATCACAGCACAGCAACTATTCTTAGATCAGAGAGAGAGAAAGAGAGGTGTCAGGGTCAATCACACATATTATCACGTTACATCATTATAAGAAGTTATTGTAAGTTGCTCATCAGATCTATTTGGTCTTCCAGATACTGTAGGGTAACATTGGACTAATGTGCACTCACTGTGTAAAAAAGGATGCCAATGACAAAATGAACCAGAGAAAGGCCTCACTTATCATGGAAAGAAAGAAAATATATAATAACATAATATAAATTTTGATTTACTCAGTCATTTGTAATAAGTATTTTATTTATCTAATTTCCTAATTTTTGATCATATTTTCTTTAAAATCGCAGACTTTTTGCTATTTTTCATGTAAATCCTTGGTGGCGCTTCATAGCGAAGCCGGTGAGGCCGCAGCAAGCTTGGCCTCCCCTGGGACTGTGCAATCCCATGTTAACTGCGCTGACTTCCATTCTGTGAATGCATCTTCCTGTCTCTAGATCATAAATTCAATTGTTCAAACAGTTATGAACAGATTTTCCACAATTTAATATATGTGGATTACGAATTGTGTTTTGGTCATCAAACTGTGTGCAGATAACATGTTTTCGTGGTGCTGGCTGATCATAAACAGCAAAGAACTGGTTGTAGGTGAGGTCGGCAGTTCCTTGGCCGCTAGGCAGGGGGCGCTCAAGGTGCACCGCTCGTGATCCCCAAATAGTAGAGTCAAAACAAGTTATGGATGTATTATTAGCGAGTTTTGCTAAACAAGTAAAGCACTAAAAAGACTCTAAATATAGAGCTGGAACAGGACTGATAAGGGAAGGCTTTCCTCCCTGGCAGTGAGCTCCACTGAGACTGAGAGACTTTTAAAACTGAAGAAGATAAAGAGAACTTTTACCGGAAAATGATGATATTTTTGTTCAGAAAGAGCGCCGCAGGGACTTAAATTATAAGTAGAGGTAAGACAGCGATACTTATTCATGTTTTGTTTTTGTGATAAAATGTGCGTAATGTGGGTTATAGTTTTAGAATGTGTTACAAATGCAGAAATCCATCATAACTCATAAACTGTTACAGTCAAATGACAAATAATTTATTTTTATTTTTTCATCAAATAATCAATATTTTTCCATGTCTCTTGGTCAATTAATTTGGCTCAATCAGTCTCCTTCAGCACTTTGCAACGAGTCTACTCTGTAGAGTGTATATATTTGTAAATCTGACTCTGATGACGTCAGTACCTCACCAGCTATGAACCCTACCGCACGTCACTGATGACAACCACCACCACCATAATCTGCCTTGACCGACTGGGGGTTACAAAAGGGAGAGAAGAGACACAACAAGACAGACAAAAAAGCACAGAAGCACACATTGATCCAGTAATCTGTTTTACATTAGATGGTAATAACAGGTGATCTGTCTTCCCTGAATGATGTCACAGCTAACAGAACGCCAGACCAGGTGTACCTACTATGAAGAAAAAATAGAAAAAACAAAAAGTTAAAAGTTGAAATGACAACAGTCATGCAAAATTGAAGAACAATAGACCCTGATGTCCTCCAGCAGCCTAAGCCTATAGCAGCATAACTATAGAGGTAGCTCAAGGTAACATGAACCACTCTAACTATAAGCTTTGTCAAAAAGGAAAGTCCCAAGAGCCAGCTTCTAGTGGAGGAGTTCAAGTATCTTGGGGTCTTGTTCACGAATGAGGAGAAGATGGAGCGGGAGATCGACAGGCGGATTGGTGTGACGTCTGCTGTGAAGCGGGCGCTGTACCGATCCGTTGTGGTGAAGAGAGAGCTGAGCCAAAAGGCCAAGCTCTCGATTTACCAGTCGATCTATGTTCGTACCCTCATCGATGGTCACGAGCTTTGGGTCGTGACCGAAAGAACGAGATCCCGGATACAAGCGGCCAAAATGAGTTTTCTCCATAGTGTGTCTGGGCTCTCCCTTAGAGATAGGGTGAGGAGCTCAGTCATCCGGGGAGGACTCAGAGTACAGCCGCTGCTCCTTCACATTGAGAGGAGCCAGTTGAGGTGGCTCGGGCATCTGGTTAGGATGCCTCCTGGACGCATCCCTGGTGAGGTGTTCTGGGCACGTCCCACCGGGAGGAGGCCCAGGGGAAGACCCAGGACACGCTGGAGAGACTCTGCTGGCCTGGGAACGCTTTGGGATTCCCCCGGAGGAAGTGGCCCAAGTGGCTGGGGAGAGGAAGGTCTGGGCCTCCCTCTTGAAGCTGCTACACCCGCGACCTGACCCCGGATAAGCGGAAGACGATGGATGGATGGAAAAAGGAAAGTTTTAGGATTAGTCTTAAAAGTAGACAGGGTGTCTGCGTCACGGACCAAAACTCGGAGTTGGTTCCACTGGAGAGGAGCATGATAGCTAAAGGATCTGCCTACCATTCTGGTTTTACAGACTTTAGGAACCACCAGCAGACCTGCTTTCTGAGAGTGAAGTGGTCTGTTAGAAATTACTAAAGTTTGTACACAACATACACATGTGGAATATTGCTAACGTGTTACTTTAGCAATATTCCAATTGCTAAAGTGTTACTTTTACATTATTACTTTTGGGTGTGTATCCACCAATTTAACTGTCAAACTTTCATAAAAGCTGTCTTGATGCAAGAAATGAAACCCTTAAACACATGAAATAATTAACTTTAAATAACTAAAAAGGTTTTGTTAACTTTTCACATGAAGCTGGATTAACAGCTAGTAAGATACCTTTGATTAAATTTGTATGCTAGTGTTTAAACCAGGGGTGTCAAATGTACGGCCTGCGGGCCGGATCTGGCCCACCAAACGATTTAGTCCGGCCCGGTGGCCAAATGCATTTTCATTATTCAACGGCTGTGTCTCCTCGGTGCATCGACCGATCTGCACCATATTTTTTGTGAGTCGTGGGGGAGCGCTGCCCAACGCATACGTGTGTTTTGCATGGTAGATGGGTGAGGAAAATGCATGACAGCTTCTGCGGTGGCTGGCGGCGGGAGGTGCGCGTACCCTAGCGGTGGCCCATAGGCCAGAGCGGTGCTTGACTGCGAGGGCCGATCATCACCGCTTGCGGTTTTAATTAGGCCCGAGCAGCTAAGCGCTGCGAAGGCCTATTGTAACTGCAGATTTTATTATTATTATTATTATTATTATTTATTCTTGGGACTTTTGAAACGGCTTTTTGGAGGCCTAAACATGCATGAAAACTCACCAAACTTTGCCCAAAATTGTCCCCCGTGAGAAATCGCATGATTTTAGTGTAATTGAAAGCGGGCGTGGCAAACCCGCTCAACAGCGCCAACTAGAGTGAGTTGGGCCAAACCGTAACACGTAGAAAGCTGAAATTTTTTACCTAGGTAGCTTTTTTAAAGTTATGAAAAAAAGTCTATTGTGGGTATGCTCTAAAACCCACAGGAAGCCTGCCATTTTGGGTCAAAGGGTAAAATATTGACGGTTTTTGCCTCGAACTTTAACGAACTAGTCCTAGGCATTTTAAGCTATCACTTTCAAATTTTTTCAGCGGGGAGATGAGACCTTGAGGGTTAAAAGTTATCAAAGGTTTTATGAAATATGCATATTTGCCTGAGCTGTCACATTGCAAAAATCAGGTTTGTGGAAAACCATTAAAAACGCATTAAATCAGTAAGCCCCAAGCCATGCTTTGTCTGAGAATTATGAAACTCGGTAAGCAGATGTAACTTCTCAGTCCCTACAAAAAAGTCTCTTGGACCAATTGTGTAAACCCTAAAGAAAGTCAATTAATTTTCATCAAAGATGTCATTTTGTCATAAAAAACGGGTATTATTTTTGACCACAAGATGGCAGCATAATACTTTGAACCTCTGATTTACCCATGTCTATTCTTAATCACTCTTACTTTTATTTATCGACTCTTTAGCTTTCTTATCAGCCATTTAATTACCTTTCACTCCTATATGTCCAGGAACCCAAAGAAACACAGCTGATAACCCCATCATCTGAATATGATATAATATTTGTTGAATTACTAATAAGATATCTGGACGGCTTTCTGAATGATTTCTTTTTAAACTGATCAATGATGAACTTGAATCTGAACATATGACAGCTCTTAATGGTCTCACTTCCTCAATCCATTCTACAGCACCTAATAATGCAATCATTTCTGCCGTATAAACAGATATTCCTTCATTTAATTTCTTCCCTATATGCAGTTTAAACTCTGGAATTATTACACCTACTCCAGTTTGTCCTAATTGATTTTTTTGATTCATCCGTATACATTTTTACATAATTATAAAACTGTTCTATATATTCCTCCACTATTAAAGAATTACATATATACATTTTATCTCTATTTTTCTTTCCCAATATTGTTAAATCTACTATTGTTTCAGGTAAGATCCATGGTGGTGTTATTGATAATGGTACTGTTGGACTAATATTTCAATGATTTAATCCTAATTCTGTAGCTTTCTGAATAATTGTCCAACCTTATTATGAACCCTTTCTTTTTCACTGCAGGAATGTAACATTCATACCCAACTAAACATCTCAATATATTAAGTATTCTTTTACATTTTTCAATAACCTTATCTATGTGCACTTTCCAGGATAGTTTTTCATCAAACCATACTCCTAAGAATTTAAATTGCTTTACTCTCTCTAGATCTTTGTTGTGCCCTGAATATGTTTAATATGTTTAAAAGACATTTAAAAACTACTTTGAAATGTTAATATAGCGTTCTCTGTTTTAAATGAATTTGCGGTGCTTTTATGTTGAAAATCTTCCGAACCGGAAGTAGGAAGTAAAGACGCAAACAAGAGGAAGAGAGCGTGTGTGCATCGTCTCAGGGCAGCAACAATGCAGTTAATCTCTCCGAAAGCAATGATTGTAAGTGTTGCTCATTGTTTACAGATTCGATAAGATATGTTAATATATTTTATGGTTATTTTGTGTATAAAAGCAACAGTAAAATGTCGTGGTCTGTGTGACAGCAGAGTGTGTGTGTTTACTTGCTAATTTGCCGCTTTTCTAGCCGGCTGTGAAAATACCTGTTGAGTTACTATTAAGCAGCTGATACTTTGATACGTTAATACTGATATTTACATGGCTGTTTATTAAGCCATTTTTTTGTATCTTTCTTTTCTAGTTTTACACTGGATTCAAAGCAGTCAGAAATGCTGACTAAATGTGTAAGAAGATAATAAAGGAGCAAGCCGCTCACTTCCTGGCTCTTGAATAAGGAGTTTGGCTGGCTGTTTATCTGTGTTCACGCAAGAGCAAAACACATAGAGAGAACAGTACAATCTTGATTATATAACTTCAGCTGTACTTCTTGATTTCTTTTCTGAGTAAAAAGCAATACTTTTGTTTTATCTACCGAAAATTTAAAATTCCATTTGTAAGACCATTGTTCAATCTTATGAATTGCTTTTTGGACTTTCCCTACAATAAATTCAACATTCCTTCTACGTTTCCAAATAGCTCCGTCATCAGCAAACAATGAACAACCCATTCATTTTCTATTTCTTTAAGTGCATCATTTATCATAACTGAAAATAATAAAGGACTGATAATACTGCCTTGTGTGGTTCTTCTTAATTTCTCCCTGAAAGACTCTTACCAACTCTTACCTGTATTATCCATTCTGGCCTCTGGAAATAAAGTTAAAAATCTTGGTGTTGTCTTCGACCAAGACATGTCATTTAAATCCCTTATTAAACAGGTTTCCAGAGTTTCCTTTTTTTCACCTCAGGAATATCGCCAAAATTAGAAACATTCTGTCCAGGGGTGATGCTGAAAAACTAGTCCATGCATTTGTTACTTCAAGGCTGGACTATTGTAATTCTTTACTATCAGGAAGTCCACAAAATGCAGTTCAAAGTCTTCAGCTGATCCAAAATGCTGCAGCAAGAGTTCTGATGAAAATCAACAAGAGGGATCATATTTCTCCAATTTTAGCTTCCCTTCATTGGCTTCCTGTTAAATCAAGAATAGAATTTAAGTTTATAGTTAGAGTGGCTCATGTTACCCTGAGCTACATCTGTAGTTATGCTGCTATAGGCTTAGGCTGCTGGAGGACATCAGGGCCTATTTCTCTCACTCTACTGATTTCTACTGTTCTCCAGTCTACTGTTCTCAAGTTTTGCATTGCATTACATTGAAATGACTGTTGTCATTTCAGCTTGTAACTTTTTGTTCTCTCTCTTTTTTCTTCATAGTAGGTACACCTAGTCTGACGTTCTGTTAACTGTGACATCATCCAGGGAAGACAGATCACCACTATTACCATCTAATGTATAACAGATCACTGGATCAATGTGTGCTTCTGTGCTTTTTTGTCTGTCTTGTTGTGTCTCTGTTCTGTCTTCTGTAACCCCAGTCGGTCGAGGCACATGACTGTTCATACTGAGCCCGGTTCTGCTGGAGGTTTTTCCTTCCCGCTAATGGGTGGTTTTTCTTTCCACTGACGCTTCATGCTTGCTCAGTATGAGGGATTGCTGCAAAGCCATGGACAATGCAGACGACTCTCCCTGTAGCACTGCGCTTCTCCAGGAGTGAATGCTGCTTGTCAGGACTTTGATGCAATCAACTGGTTTCCTTATATAGGAAGTTTTTGACCAATCTGTATAATATGATTGATTTTGACTTTGTAAAGTGCCTCGAGATGACATGTTTATGAATTGGCGTTATATAAATAAAATTGAATTGAATTGTTAAAAAGTTCTCTACCCAATGATAAATTCTTCCACAAATTCACATTTTCCTCAATCTGATCAATAATCCCTCTTTCCACATCATATCATAAGCCTTTTCTATATCTAAGAACACTGCCAAAACACTTTCTTTATTAACTTTTGCTGTTAGTACCTCATGTTGTAAACACACAATTGGATCCATAGTATTCCTTCCTCTTCTGAAGCCGCTTTGATAATTTGATAAGTACCCTTTTGATTCAACAAAATAAATTAATCTTTCAATTACCATTTTCTCCATAATTTTACTTAAACATGATGTTAAAGCAATATGTCTATAATTTTCTGGTTTTGAGCTATCTTTACCCGTTTTTGGAATTGGAACCACAATAGCCTCTTTCCAACTTCTAGGTCATTTCCCATTTTCTATTATAAATATCTAATAATATTAATTTTGAGTATTCACTTAGCTTATTTATCATTATATACCATATTTGATCACTCCCTGGGGTTGACATCTTAACTTTCCTCATGGCTCGTCTTAACTCCGCTATAGAAAAATCGATTTTAATAATACTATTTCCTTCTTCTCTGTTTATCATATGTCCTTTTTCCAATAAAGTTATAGCTCTATCCTTTTTCTACTCTTCACTAATATTATTGGAACTATGTATTTGTACAAATGTTTGTGACAACATTGTTGCTTTTTCTTCATTAATAACTGCCATTGTTCTATCACTAACTAAAACTGGATAACTATAATCCCTTTTAATACCATTCATTCGTTTAATCATTTTCCATACTTTCCCTATATCTGTTTCTCTTCCTAATGAATTACAATAATTTCTCCAATATTCTCTTTTTGTATTTCTTATAACTCTTTTTACTATAGCTTGCATCTTCTTGTATTCAATTAAATTTTGAAAATTCTGATTTCTTTTTAGAATTTTAAAAGCTTTATTTCGGGATTTAATAGCCTGGTCACATTCTATTGTCCACCATGGAATTATCTTCTTTTTATGTATCCCTCCTTTCTTTGGAACTGAAAAGCTTCTATGATTGAACTACAAAAGATTTTGTTTAATGAATTGCTATGCCATAAGCTGGTTGAATATGCTTATTATTATTATTAATTATAATTTGGTATTATAATTTAAATAATAAATCATTCAACTCAAAATTTCGCTATAACAAATATAGTTCAAATGGTGGTGATGTTAGCTATAAGCTTATAAGTATTTATACCACTAATGCATTAGTTAACTTTCTGTTATGAACTCATTTATGCTGGAATAAATGATCAGGTCGGACTGTTAACCGACCAGGTTTATCCAGCAGGCTGTGAGAACCCCAATGTAACTGCAATTAGAGTTTAAATCCTTATTCCTTATCACCATCCAATGATATTGTCTCTGTATTAATGTCAGATGTTAACTCCAAAGGAGGTTAGCTCTGATTTCTGAATACCCAGGCAACTGTGAATTGGACTGAACACAAAACAATGTCTATTCCGCAGTGGTTGGTTTTATTGAACCAAAAGCAATTCCCTGTTACAGTAATTCTCTGATTCAAACAACTTTGGAATTCTTACTCATTACTAAACTAAAACATGCAAAATATATATGTGGAAATAAAGAACAAAACAAAAATAAACAATGGATTAAAATGAGCGGTTAGCAGATCTTAACTTAACTCAAAGTTGTTTAACACCGCCCTCGAAACATCGGCATTTCACGTATCAGCATTGACAGACAGAACAGCTTCGGGAATCTCACTGGACGCTTTGATGTCTTACACAAAGCTAGTTCAGCTAAGCTACCTACAGTCCAGATACACGTGGCCCTCCCAAGATGGCTGCTACGATGACGTATGAGGGGAGGTCCTAATAACGTAACCACGCTTACGCTGATGGGACAATGCCTCGTTTCGAGAGGGGGGGGCTAACTAGGAGTTTAAAGCAAAGCCCGCGACTTGAGCTCGGACAAAGAAATTAAACTGATAAGGAGCGAAAAGAGAGAGAGGGGGGAAGCAGGGAAGAAGATGAAAAGAGATAAATCGGTAACCCACGGCGGGGTTCTTGATGGATCACAAATCAACACAGCAGAATCAATTGTAAAGTACATGCACATACAAAGAAAATGTTCAGCAAAATAATTCCAACTTCGTCGTGGAATAAAAGCATTAACCAACACCTACAAAGTTCTACCGCCTGCCCAGGCACTTCTAAACACCCTGTTGGTGAAACAGAAATGAAAGGGGAAAAACCCCGTTACTTTGAGTTGCCTCGGGGCTGGTCCGGAACGCTCCGAGTGTGGCTTTCTGGACGCGCTTCGACGAGCGCAGTTGTCCACAGGCTGCAGCGGGACGGGGAAGAAGCTGCTTCGTTTCTTCCTCCGGGTTCAACAGTCGCTTTGTTGGCCAGACAAAGCGGGGTCCTCTTCGATCAGTGGGAGATGCGGCGTCTCTCAGTCTTTTGATCAGAGGGAATTTAAAAGTACTTATTTAAGTCGACCTCCTGTTATAAAGCAGGGAATAACCGTTGCGTCGAAAAATCTCGGTCCAGCGAGCAATCGAACACGTGGCGTGGGAATCAGCTGTGCGTGTCTTCTCGGGTTGGCTAAAAGCCAGGGAAGAAGGAAGCTCATCGTGTGTGATCGGCTTTTATAGCCATCACCATAGCAACGTTATCATGATCGGCGGCCATTTTGCCGTGTTGCGTGATGGGAGTTGGTGGCCATTTTGACCACATGAGTTGGTGGCCATTTTGACCACATTGCATCATGGGTAACGTAGTCCGTTACCGCTTTCTGTCACGTCTGAACTGGCACAACATACCCCCCTTTAGCTTTGAAGAGTGGGATGCTGGTCACAGTCTTTAAAGCTACAACCAAGTCCATTCTGGCGTGACGAAAATCCGTTGTGCATGAGTGGAACAACCTAATAGTCTTTCTAGTAGTCCATTGGGATTCATGCAGTTCAGTTCATCATCCAAGAGGAGGAAAAACGAAGCATTCATTGTGCCTGGGTCAGTGACCTAGCCTGGGCAGGACTAAGCTATAGCTAGTCATTTCTATTGGCTAATAAGGCAACAATAAAGTAATAAAAAAAAGAAATGCAAACTTCACAATCACCATTGTCAATACATTCATTGGTCATCAGGTTTGAACTTTGAACCAAAGAAAGGAGAGAGGGAAAAAGGGAAAGGAAAGAGACAGCGGTTCGTAGTCTAATCAGCTTGTGGCCTTTGAGGAGCTGAGGTTACGAACCTGGGAGCGACAAAGGTGAGGGCGTCAATCCTGGTTTGCACCTGTTTGATCTGCTTGTATGCTGCATACACCATCGCAGTAGGGATGGCCCATCCAAATACAAGGAGAACCACAATAATGGTCATAATGTGAGTGTCGGTCGGCTCTGTAGCTCTGGGGAAGCGAAGCAGAGGGACCGAGCTCAACTCTGATGGAGTGAGACTGAATTTAATCAGCTGGGTGCCTGCAAGTAAAAGCTGTCTTTCAATGCCGACATCAATGCTGAAATTGTATCCCTTAAAGACATCTATTATTTCAATCTCTGAGTCGTATTTGGTTTCCACACCTGCATCTTTAAGGGTCATTCTAGCCTGACCGTTCTGTTCAGGGGATTCATTCCTTAGACCACACAGGTAATTGGTAACGTCTCTGATAAATGGGTTGCTGAGGCATACCCAGTGGATGTCTTTGGTTTTGGTACACAAATCCAATTAGGGACTAAATAAAGTTTGGGGTCAGCATCCTGATAGGCCAATATTGAGGGAGTTTGTAGGTGTACGTGGGTCTCACCTTGCCAAAAACCGACATTCAATACTGATTTAAGCCTATACACATTAGCTCTTTCAATGATGGGAAGGTTTAGCATAAATCCTATCTCCAAGTTGTCAGGATTTACAAATATCGGAATTGCACTACCTGGGCTGTACGCCAGGTGCGTTTGTGGTGGTTGCAGTGTTTCACTAGAGGCAGATTTGAGAACCTTTTCAACCAAATCTACTGGTACCAGGTACGGAGGAATCCGTCCTTCAGCAAGGCTATTTATGGATGAACTAACCTCTCGAGTGAGGTCCTGCATTAAATCTCTAACAACCTGAGTATACATCATGTCATTCTTTACCACTTCTGTGAGCGTTTCCAAAGCAATGCATGGTGTTATGGCTGAGTGTGAAATTATGGACGTGAAGTTATGTATGGACACTTGCTTTATTAGTGCATGTTTAAAGTGTCCTGATTGAACATGCACTTATCCTATTTAATGCTATGCATCGTTCTCTTCGGCGGGGGCGGAGTTAGGCTCCGTTCCCTGTGAGGAGAGTTTGGTGGACGGTTTAGTTCGGTTCGAATGAACCCATTTGTACTCTGGACTTTGCACGCTGGCTTCTAGGTTCTTTCGAGGCCACGCGAAAGTCGTTCGGAGACGGTCTTTTAAGTCAGTGACGCACTGGTGTGCAGTGTAGACGGTTGTCACACTGACGTCTTCGGGTTGGTAGATGAGATTCAGGGGAAGTGTCCTTTGTCTTCCTGTCATCATCTGGAAAAGTGTCATCCCTGTGGAGCATGGTGAGGTAGAGCGGATTAGCATTAGGACCAGGGGAAGCTTTGTATCCCAGTTCCTACCATGGCTGCTGGCATGTTCCTTTGACATGCTGACCACGGTGCAGTTCATTCGCTCCACCTGTCCGGATGACTGTGGGCGGTAGGTGATGTGGAATTTAACTTCCACGCTCAACATGTCAGAAAGCACGGTCATAATGTTTGACGTTTCTCTGTCCGAGTCGACGGACAGGGGAAGGCCCCACCGGCTGAAAACGTGATTTAGCAGCAGGGCTGCTGTGGTGACAGCGGTGTCATTCGGTGCCGGCAAACATTCGAACCATTCTGTGAAACTGCCTGTTATTGTCAAAAGATATTTGTTATCTCTTAACGATTCGGGGACTGGACCGATCCAGTCAGTCTGCAAATGTGACCACGGAAATATAACCCCCCTTTGCTGAAGCAGGGCTCGGTCTAGTGGCCGTGTGGGTTGTAACTGGCTGCAGGTTAAGCAGCCTCGTACATACTCCTGGGTGTCCTGGGCCGCTGAAGGCCGGGACATCACCTGTTGGGGAGTTTTCAGATTAGCTTTGCAGCTTCTGTGTTCTCCTACTGGTGAGTCATGGACGTGTGTCAGTGTGATCCCAAGTTCATTTGAATCTTTGGGCTGAATGGGCTGAAACTCATAAAACAGCTCCTTAAGTGCTGTTTCCTCCGTTTCAGTGGTCAGTGCATCAGCTTTTTCCAGCCGTTGCATGATTTCTGTTTCAAAGCCAGGGCAGGGCTCAGTGGGTGAGTCCCGGTTCTCTGGTTGATTTGGTGCTGGTTCTGTTGGGTCGGTTGCTGTCGCATACCCCAACAGATTTCCTTCAGCTTCAAGCGTTGCACCACAAATAGATCCAGCAGGCAAAGCTTCATGTCGCCTGATTTGGATCATGTTGGAAGGAAAAGTAAACACGGTGTCTGGAGAGTCCTGTCTGCCGGTCAAGGATAAGGGCAGGTCTCCGATGACGGGAATGCTCAGCTCAAAGTTGTGGAAAGAGCTTTCGATGAGCACCCCAAGAGGTTTCTTCGCCACCACTTGGATCGGCATGCGAGTTGGATTCTCCACTAAAAGGTAAGCTAAGCGGTTGTTCAGCTCAAGCAGGGGTGTGTCAGAGGATTTGGAAATCGGCTCTGTGGAAGGCAGAAATGGTGCTAAAAGTTCTTTGGGCTCCTCGGAGCATGTCACCTGGTTGATAGGGACGGACAGTCCACTTCCAGAAGTGAGGGGCTTGGGAGTCCCCATTTGGGCCCAAAGATGACCATGATAGCAGTCAATGAGTGGGGCTAACCTGTTCAACAGGTCCTGACCCACAAGAAAAGGTTCTGTGTCCAAAGTACATATGTAGATGGGGTGCACCAGGGTCATGTCACGGAAAGTGATGTCTAACCACGCCCGTTTGGTGATGCATGACTGATCCTGAGTGTAGCTGGTGATGCCCACGTTGCAGGTCTCCACCTGGAACGGTTTCCCAAGAGACACCATAGCTCTGGTCACCTCATCAAACAAATCTGAGCACATTAGACTGATCTCGGAACCCGTGTCTAAAAGAGCATTTGCAGTTACACATCCTCCGATAACTGTTGAGCAGTATAAGCGGTGTGCATTTTCATGATGGTTTAGCTCACCTAAAAACCTTAGAAAAGGGGCTTTCTGATCACCTGCTGATGGGATCTTAAAAGGTTGTCGGTGAATTTTCGGTTGGTCCCCCCCCTTAATCAGATAAACTCTGTTAGAAGGGGAAGCCTGTTCCACGCCTAGTCATGCTGGCTGGGGTTTTGGGCCTGGCTTACCTGGAGGGTCGACAGGATTGGATGGTGGCTGGTACGGCTGCGGCGCGATCTGACGCACTGTTTCGGCGAGCAACCTGCGAAAAGTCTCCTCCATCTCCTTTCTCATTGACTCCTCTATGCACAGGTTCCAGCCTTTGTGGTCATGTGTGCTTTTCGACCTTTCCGGCCTGTCAGCTTGCTTACCGTATCGAGCTGGATCCGGCCTGTGCCATTTTTGAAACCTCTCACCTTCCATGCTGCCATGCTGACCTCTCCTATCCTGAGAAGCTTTCTTCTGCTGCGGCTCAAAACCATGTTGCTTCTTAGGACCAAATCTAGTTTTAGGTTTGAAGGGAGGCATCTCATGTCCCTCCAGACCTAAACTCTTTTCTGGTTTGGCTCGAATCTGCAGAACCTTTTTATCACTATCGGCTCCTTTGTTGGGCCGGACACGTGTTTCCCATGCCACCTGCGCATATTTCCTGATTTCCTGCATGGTAAGTTTCTTGGTTCTACAATGCATGGTAACCTCATAACGCACGCTTTCATGAAGATTATGGAGGAACAAAGATTTGAAAGCGTGGTCTTCCTCCAAGCCGGGAGCATTTCGTCCCTGAAAGTAAGCAGCCCGCAAGCGACGGTAGTACGCTTTTGGTGCTTCAGTTCTCTTTTGCTGAATTGCAAAAGCTCCAAGAGTTGCAGAAGCTGGGTCTGTAAACACAGAATATTCTTCTCTTAAAGCCTGACAAAGAGCTGAGTAACGGTCACGTGTAGCTGGGGGGAGGCTTTCTATGAAAACATGGACACTTCTGGACGTGGTTTTCCAGATAAGCTTCAACTTTTCTCGAGCTGAGGGGCTATATAAGTCTAGCAGACAGCGCTCTACCTCTCTGAGATAGTCATCAATGGTGGATTCTGTATTGCTATGATCAAAACGCTCTATGTCTCGGGCCAGGGACTCAAGTTGACGCATCCGCAGTCCCTGTTCAGGGATCGGAGCTGGTCCATCTGAGTCCTCTCCTGACGACTCCTGTCTGCGGTAACCACGATAGGAGGGAGGCTCCAGTTCTGACCACCCACCTGGCATCGGCGGCCGTTCGTGGGACGCAGGGGGACCCCCCCTGTCATGAACTCTTGTCTGTGGACGCAGTTCAGAGGAGTGGGGTTCACCTGTGTCCCAGGAACGGTGCTCCCGTCGCCCTGGCGGGGGGAAAAGATCATAGCGGGCCGTGTCAGGGGTCAGGTGGGAAGCAGGTGTTTTCCCATGATTTACATAATGTGGATCAGTCCTGATTGCCACCCTAAGTTGTTTAGGCATTTCTTTCCGTATCACACTGCTATATCTGTCCTGACCTTCGCTTACCCTTCGCTCAGAAGGCGTCTGAGGGCCCAGTTCATCCAATGTCCTCCAGGTGTGATCTCCATGTTTTCCTTTGGAGTTCTCACACTCAGATCCTTCTGTCTGCAAGCTAATGTGATCCTCCTCTCGCTCCTCTGTGAGATGACAGCTGCCCTGAACACTTGTCTGTTCTAGCTCCCTAACTCTTTCCTCAGCTGCGATCCGCATCTCAACCTCTCTGTTACGCAGATCGGTCTCTAGCGTTAACCTTCGGTGGTATAACGCAGTTAATTCACCCAAAACATCTGCTACCAATCTATGTTTAGGTTTGCTCTGGACCTCCTCCACCAATTCCTGAATTCTCCTCTCACAGTCCTTTATGTTAAACTGATTCAGACGGGTTTGTTCGTCCGGTGTCATTTTAAGCAGTGAGCTAATGACATCCTGGGCCTCCATTCCAATGGAATGGTTTGGACCTTCAGCTCCTTTGACTGAAGAACCGCTACTATCCATTCTTTGTCAGCTATGGATAACAACACAACAGGTAACAACCTGTAGTTTAGCTCAGCGCTAAACAACAGACAACAAATAACAACGCTGTATTCTAGCTTAGCACTAGGTAACAACGCATACACTTTAATTTAGCTCAGCGCTAAACAACAACTGCTAACAACAACTGTTAAGTGGCTTCACTTTAACTGTTAACAGCAAACACGCACTATGACTGGCACTTTAACTGCAGTAAGTGGGTTCAAATACGTGCGTTTAATTAGGCTGCGCAGGGGAGAATCAACCCTGCGACTTACAACTCCTTAGTTTTAGGAACGGTTAATATGCTTGTTTAACTTTGAGAATATTAACTTTGAGTGACATGGACCACTAACCTTTCGGCCAGTAATTAAATGATAAAGCTGTGGCTTTGTTTGTGATGCAAGTTATTTCAGAACAGGTGCTCTACACATGTGTGGAAAATAGCAGTGTCTTGGAGCTTCAGAGGTGGCAAAGAATGACAGTTAAAAACCGCTAAATTGCAACCTTAGTTTCAAAATCACAGCTCAATTTTGACCACTTATGATGAGCAGAAGGGGGATAAGGGAGGAAAGAGAAAAAAAAAAATGAATAAAATAAAATAAAAAAAGACAAAGGGGCGTAACCGTAAGGTAAGTTTAAAGAAACTGACTTTCAAAACTGTCCCTCCGGGACACTGAGCGATCTAAGCTGTCTTTAAAACCGTGACTGCAACTACCTATCCTGGCCACCAGATGGAGGCAGGGTCTCTCTTTTCAAAGCAGAACACGACACAGACTCTGATTGACAAGTAGCAGACGCTGGCTGCTGTGTATTTCAATCTAGCTGACTTCCAGTCCAGAAATCAATATTCAAACCTCAGGTTAACAACCTCAAACCACCACAAACACGTATAAGTTATATTTAGTAATGATACCTCCTTAATCAATTATGACTGAATAGCCCTTTTGGCAAGGTGAGCAGTCAAAATGCTGGAATATGGATTGTGTTCATTCAATTCATAAGTTGCTGGTTATTCGATTTAGTCTAAAGGAACGCCAATAAGTAGACTCCAGCCCACCCAGGGACGCCAATTTATGCTATGCCATAAGCTGGTTGAATATGCTTATTATTATTATTAATTATAATTTGGTATTATAATTTAAATAATAAATCATTCAACTCAAAATTTCGCTATAACAAATATAGTTCAAATGGTGGTGATGTTAGCTATAAGCTTATAAGTATTTATACCACTAATGCATTAGTTAACTTTCTGTTATGAACTCATTTATGCTGGAATAAATGATCAGGTCGGACTGTTAACCGACCAGGTTTATCCAGCAGGCTGTGAGAACCCCAATGTAACTGCAATTAGAGTTTAAATCCTTATTCCTTATCACCATCCAATGATATTGTCTCTGTATTAATGTCAGATGTTAACTCCAAAGGAGGTTAGCTCTGATTTCTGAATACCCAGGCAACTGTGAATTGGACTGAACACAAAACAATGTCTATTCCGCAGTGGTTGGTTTTATTGAACCAAAAGCAATTCCCTGTTACAGTAATTCTCTGATTCAAACAACTTTGGAATTCTTACTCATTACTAAACTAAAACATGCAAAATATATATGTGGAAATAAAGAACAAAACAAAAATAAACAATGGATTAAAATGAGCGGTTAGCAGATCTTAACTTAACTCAAAGTTGTTTAACACCGCCCTCGAAACATCGGCATTTCACGTATCAGCATTGACAGACAGAACAGCTTCGGGAATCTCACTGGACGCTTTGATGTCTTACACAAAGCTAGTTCAGCTAAGCTACCTACAGTCCAGATACACGTGGCCCTCCCAAGATGGCTGCTACGATGACGTATGAGGGGAGGTCCTAATAACGTAACCACGCTTACGCTGATGGGACAATGCCTCGTTTCGAGAGGGGGGGGCTAACTAGGAGTTTAAAGCAAAGCCCGCGACTTGAGCTCGGACAAAGAAATTAAACTGATAAGGAGCGAAAAGAGAGAGAGGGGGGAAGCAGGGAAGAAGATGAAAAGAGATAAATCGGTAACCCACGGCGGGGTTCTTGATGGATCACAAATCAACACAGCAGAATCAATTGTAAAGTACATGCACATACAAAGAAAATGTTCAGCAAAATAATTCCAACTTCGTCGTGGAATAAAAGCATTAACCAACACCTACAAAGTTCTACCGCCTGCCCAGGCACTTCTAAACACCCTGTTGGTGAAACAGAAATGAAAGGGGAAAAACCCCGTTACTTTGAGTTGCCTCGGGGCTGGTCCGGAACGCTCCGAGTGTGGCTTTCTGGACGCGCTTCGACGAGCGCAGTTGTCCACAGGCTGCAGCGGGACGGGGAAGAAGCTGCTTCGTTTCTTCCTCCGGGTTCAACAGTCGCTTTGTTGGCCAGACAAAGCGGGGTCCTCTTCGATCAGTGGGAGATGCGGCGTCTCTCAGTCTTTTGATCAGAGGGAATTTAAAAGTACTTATTTAAGTCGACCTCCTGTTATAAAGCAGGGAATAACCGTTGCGTCGAAAAATCTCGGTCCAGCGAGCAATCGAACACGTGGCGTGGGAATCAGCTGTGCGTGTCTTCTCGGGTTGGCTAAAAGCCAGGGAAGAAGGAAGCTCATCGTGTGTGATCGGCTTTTATAGCCATCACCATAGCAACGTTATCATGATCGGCGGCCATTTTGCCGTGTTGCGTGATGGGAGTTGGTGGCCATTTTGACCACATGAGTTGGTGGCCATTTTGACCACATTGCATCATGGGTAACGTAGTCCGTTACCGCTTTCTGTCACGTCTGAACTGGCACAACAGAATCAATACCAAGATTCATGTCAATTTCCTTAATTTTATCTTCACTTATTTCCTTATATTTCTCCCAATCTGCTCTACTAAATTACCAGTTACATAATCTTTCACACCCTCCATATGTTGCCCTATGTTCCCCACCACAATTACAGCATTTATCCTGAACATTTTCACCACATTCTTGTATTTTGTGGTCCCCTCCACATTTTAAACATCTCTGTTTGCCCCTGCACACTGCAGCAAATGTGACCATACCTCTGACACTTGAAACACCGAAGTGGAGGTGGAACATAAGGCCTAACTGAATAACACAAGAAACCCACTTTGACTCTATCTGGAACTTCTGGAGTAGAAAATTCCAGAAGCACAGATAAGCTGTCAACTCGCTCATTATTAACTGTTTTCTGCAATCTCTTTATATCCTTGACTTTAACATGATTTTATGTTTTAATTTCTCTAGATCTTCATTAACTGGAATTCCATAAATAACTCCTCGGGATCCTTTCTTTTCTCCCAACACTCTTTTACTTTCCACTCTTTTATTTCCAATACTCTCAACACTCATTGCTTTCCTTTTTTGTTCTTCCAATTTACAAACATTTAACAAGCTTCCATCTCTCAGCGTTTTAGCCATTTCAACTTCCCCTATTTTCTTTTTTGTTTCCTTAGAAACTATTTTTGGGCTCAGAGCAATATTTTCATCTTCCTTTTTGAATTTTAATGTTATCTTCACCTCCTCTTTCATGATCTTTTCAAAGTCTTCAGCTGATCCAAAATGCTGCAGCAAGAGTTCTGATGAAAATCAACAAGAGGGATCATATTTCTCCAATTTTAGCTTCCCTTAATTGGCTTCCTGATAAATCAAGAATAGAATTTAAAATTCTTCTTCTAACGTATAAAGCCCTTAATAATCAAGCTCCATCATATATCAGAGCTCTGATTACCCCGTATGTTCCTAACAGAGCACTTCGCTCTCAGACTGCAGGTCTGCTGGTGGTTCCTAGAGTCTCTAAAAGTAGAATGGGAGGCAGATCCTTTAGCTATCAGGCTCCTCTCCTGTGGAACCAACTCCCAGTTTTGGTCCGTGAGGCAGACACCTTGTCTACTTTTAAGACTAATCTTAAAACTTTCCTTTTTGACAAAGCTGATAGTTAGAGTGGCTCATGTTACCCTGAGCTACATCCATAGTTGTGCTGCTATAGGCTTAGGCTGCTGGAGGACATCAGGGTATATTTTTATCACTCTACTGATTTCTACTGTTCTCCAGTCTACTGTTCTCCAGTTTTTCATTCCATTACATTGAAATGACTGTTGACATTTCAGCTTTTAACTTTTTGCTCTCTCTCTTTGTTCTTCATAGTAGGTACACCTGGTCTGACGTAAATAAAATGGAATTGAATTGAATCTTTTTATGCACACCCTTGCTTCCATCATCTGTACTGTCGTCTTCAAGATTTCCTTTGTCTCCTGAATTCCCAGAACCTCTGCCTGCTTCACTACTTTTGAATTTTCCACTTCCCCGGTAACTAGCAACTGGCGTTCAACTATCCGTATCCATATCACTATGTAGTTCTTCCTCATCCTCTACAACCTGAGCCGCCATCCTGATCCAGTCACAAACTTGCTTATGCCTACCGCCAACCTTTTCCTTCTTCCTTCAGATAGATTTCTCTGACGAAGCAACGCACGCACCTGTTTCCAACCAGCCTGTCACTCAGTCTCCTACCCGAGAGCGTCCTGTCTGCTCATCTCCATCAACATGGTTTAACCTCTCCTGTCGGGAAGTCTGAACAACAACAACTCTTAATGCATCACGTGACTTTTGGCATAAATTTACTGCAGCGTGGGTGGGATTGTTTTGTAGTCGAGCAGAGACCATTTTGTACTGGAGGAAAACTTATAAATGATATTTTGAGCGCAAGGTTGGCAGTTTGCAAAACAATTTTTTTTGTGTGAAACATATATTTTTGTGTGCAAAACAAGTTTTATTTGTGTGCAACACCTTTTTTGTGTGCAACCTTTCAGCTGAAGACTTTGAACTGCATTTCAACCAGTAAACTAATGTTTGAACCAGGGGTGTCAAACGTACGGCTCGCCAAACGATTTAGTCCGGCCCGGTGGCCAAATGCATTATCATTATTCAACGGCTGTATCTCCTCGCTGCATCGACCGATCTGCACCTGATTTTTTGTGAGTTGTGGGGGAGCGCTGCCAAACGGGTTCGTGTGAATCGCCCGGTGGACAGTCAGAGAAATTGCGTGACAGCTTCTGCGGTGGCTGGCGGAAGGCGGTGCGCGTACCCCAGCGGTGCTTGGCTGCGAGGGCCGCTCATCGCCGCTTGCGGCTTTAATTATTAGGCCCGAGCAGCGAAGCGCTGCGAAGGCCTATTGTATCTGTGTTGTTTAATTATTATTATTAATCTGCCACCCCAAAGAGGGGCCTTTTTGGGGGCTTTATCATACTCAAAAACTCACCAAACTTGGCGGATGCAAGAAGACTGTTTAAAAATTTTGTATTTTAAGGTCGTCACAAAAATCAAAACAAAAATGCCTCAACGGCGCCACCTAGCAATTTTCAAAAGACCCTTTGCTATTCACTTACTTCATCGTAGAGACATGAAATTTGGTACAGTGGTAGAGCTCACCAAGACGCTCAGAATTTACAATTAATGTCATAGTGAAAATATCACAGGAAGTCGGCCATTTTAGATTGAAGGTCTGATTTTGACCCCATTTTTGACGTTTACAGCATTGGTATTTGATCGAACTCCTCCTAGGGATTTCGAGCGAGCGGCTTGAAACTCGGTCAGTCTGATCATAAGGCATGGCCAATTAAAAGTTATCAAAACGGTGAGTTTTTGAGCATGTTGAAGGGGCGTTAGCAGGGGTCAAAGTTCACCTACTCGCCACAAAACATAAAACTGTTATATCTCCTACACAGAAACACACAGAGGCACCAAACTTTCTGTGATTGATCATCATCGGGTCTTCTACAATATCCAATGGTCAAATGATGACCTTGCTTAGGCCACGCCCCCTGACAACAGGAAGTGTCATGTTTTGTTGTAAGCGGTCGCTATGTTACCCCTTTAAGCTAATCAACATGAAACTGTGTCCACAGACAGAACACATGTTGATGTGTTGTGGATTTCAGGCCCAACTGGATTCGATGGAGCAGGGGGGCGTGGCGGCGTGGCATATTCACCTCAAACGCTGCTGTCATACGTTTGGCTCTGAATTCCACAGTTTTGGGCCAAGCTGCTTAAAACTCATTTGGATGCATCCTTATCCACCCCCCAACAGGAATCCATAACAAACTTTAGTGAGCAGGACTTAGTTTCTCCATAGCGCCACCAAGCAATTTTCAAAGGACCCTTTGCTATTCACTTAGTTCATCGTAGAGTAATGAAATTTTGTACAGTTGTAGATCTCAGCAAGGCGCTCAGAATTTACAATTAATGTCATAGTGCAAGTATCACAGGAAGTAAGCCATTTTAGATTGAAATCTGAATTTTGACACCATGTTGACATGGTATCAAATACCATCATCATCAAGTTTGATCATATTTGATCAAACTTGTCCAGCAGGGGGCAGCAAGAGACCACAAATAAACCCCAAAGGAATTTCTCTTGGTAAGTAACTGATCTTAACTCTTTGGTTTCCTTATATATTTAAGTTGAACAGATATACAAATCCTGCTTGAAAACTGACAAACTTACTCTTGTTCAATACATTTCAGTTTTTATTTATAGTTGAACAGATATACAAATCCTGCTTGAAAACTGACAAACTTACTCTTGTTCAATACATTTCAGTTTTTATTTATATAGCGCCAAATCATGAAACATGTCATCAGGGGTGTACTGGGACAAAAAAAATCGGCCCTGGCATTTTGGATTAGACTGGCCCACCACATTTTGTTGTGTACTGAATGTGTATACCAACTGTACAATACCTTGAGGTCAGGTTAATGGAAATTAGTGAGAGTGGACACTTAAAATACTTCTAAAATCTTAATTTATTAACACGGTAAAATGTAAACTCCATCACAGCACAGCAACTATTCTTAGATCAGAGAGAGAGAGAGAGAAAGAGAGGTGTCAGGGTCAATCACACATATTATCACGTTACATCATTATAAGAAGTTATTGTAAGTTGCTCATCAGATCTATTTAGTCTTCCAGATACTGTAGGGTAACATTGGACTAATGTGCACTCACTGTGTAAAAAAGGATGCCAATGACAAAATGAACCAGAGAAAGGCCTCACTTATCATGGAAAGAAAGAAAATATATAATAACATAATATAAATTTTGATTTACTCAGTCATTTGTAATAAGTATTCTATTTATCTAATTTCCTAATTTTTGATCATATTTTCTTTAAAATCGCAGACTTTTTGCTATTTTTCATGTAAATCCTTGGTGGCGCTTCATAGTGAAGCCGGTGAGGCCGCAGCAAGCTTGGCCTCCCCTGGGATTGTGCAATCCCATGTTAACTGCGCTGACTTCCATTCTGTGAATGCATCTTCCTGTCTCTAGATCATAAATTGAATTGTTCAAACAGTTATGAACAGATTTTCCACAATTTAATATATGTGGATTACGAATTGTGTTTTGGTCATCAAACTGTGTGCAGATAACATGTTTTCGTGGTGCTGGCTGATCATAAACAGCAAAGAACTGGTTGTAGGTGAGGTCGGCAGTTCCTTGGCCGCTAGGCAGGGGGCGCTCAAGGTGCACCGCTCGTGATCCCCAAATAGTAGAGTCAAAACAAGTTATGGATGTATTATTAGCGAGTTTTGCTAAACAAGTAAAGCACTAAAAAGACTCTAAACATACATCTGGAACAGGACTGATCAAGGAAGGCTTTCCTCCCTGGCAGTGAGCTCCACTGAGACTGAGAGACTTTTAAAACTGAAGAAGATAAAGAGAACTTTTACCGGAAAATGATGATATTTTTGTTCAGAAAGAGCGCCGCAGGGACTTAAATTATAAGTAGAGGTAAGACAGCGATACTTATTCATGTTTTGTTTTTGTGATAAAATGTGCGTAATGTGGGTTATAGTTTTAGAATGTGTTACAAATGCAGAAATCCATCATAACTCATAAACTGTTACAGTCAAATGACAAATAATTTATTTTTATTTTTTCATCAAATAATCAATATTTTTCCATGTCTCTTGGTGAATTAATTTGGCTCAATCAGTCTCCTTCAGCACTTTGCAACGAGTCTACTCTGTAGAGTGTATATATTTGTAAATCTGACTCTGATGACGTCAGTACCTCACCAGCTATGAACCCCACCGCACGTCACTGATTACAACCACCACCACCACCACCATAATCTGCCTTGACCGACTGGGGGTTACAAAAGGGAGAGAAGAGACACAACAAGACAGACAAAAAAGCACAGAAGCACACATTGATCCAGTAATCTGTTTACATTAGATGGTAATAACAGGTGATCTGTCTTCCCTGAATGATGTCACAGCTAACAGAACGCCAGACCAGGTGTACCTACTATGAAGAAAAAATAGAAAAAACAAAAAGTTAAAAGTTGAAATGACAACAGTCATGCAAAATTGAAGAACAATAGACCCTGATGTCCTCCAGCAGCCTAAGCCTATAGCAGCATAACTATAGAGGTAGCTCAAGGTAACATGAACCACTCTAACTATAAGCTTTGTCAAAAAGGAAAGTCCCAAGAGCCAGCTTCTAGTGGAGGAGTTCAAGTATCTTGGGGTCTTGTTCACGAATGAGGAGAAGATGGAGCGGGAGATCGACAGGCGGATTGGTGTGACGTCTGCTGTGAAGCGGGCGCTGTACCGATCCGTTGTGGTGAAGAGAGAGCTGAGCCAAAAGGCCAAGCTCTCGATTTACCAGTCGATCTATGTTAGTACCCTCATCGATGGTCACGAGCTTTGGGTCGTGACCGAAAGAACGAGATCCCGGATACAAGCGGCCAAAATGAGTTTTCTCCATAGTGTGTCTGGGCTCTCCCTTAGAGATAGGGTGAGGAGCTCAGTCATCCGGGGAGGACTCAGAGTAGAGCCGCTGCTCCTTCACATTGAGAGGAGCCAGTTGAGGTGGCTCGGGCATCTGGTCAGGATGCCTCTTGGACGTCTCCCTGGTGACGTGTTCCGGGCACGTCCCACCGGGAGGAGGCCCAGGGGAAGACCCAGGACACGCTGGAGAGACTATGCTGGCCTGGGAACGCTTTGGGATTCCCCGGAGGAAGTGGCCCAAGTGGCTGGGGAGAGGAAGGTCTGGGCCTCCCTCTTGAAGCTGCTACACCCGCGACCTGACCCCGGATAAGCGGAAGACGATGGATGGATGGAAAAAGGAAAGTTTTAGGATTAGTCTTAAAAGTAGACAGGGTGTCTGCGTCACGGACCAAAACTGGGAGTTGGTTCCACTGGAGAGGAGCATGATAGCTTAAGGATCTGCCTACCATTCTGGTTTTACAGACTTTAGGAACCACCAGCAGACCTGCTTTCTGAGAGTGAAGTGGTCTGTTAGAAATTACTAAAGATTTTACACAACATACACATGTGGAATATTGCTAACGTGTTACTTTAGCAATATTCCAATTGCTAAAGTGTTACTTTTACATTATTACTTTTGGGTGTGTATCCACCAATTTAACTGTCAAACTTTCATAAAAGCTGTCTTAATGCAAGAAATGAAACCCTTAAACACATGAAATAATTAACTTTAAATAACTAAAAAGGTTTTGTTAACTTTTCACATGAAGCTGGATTAACAGCTAGTAAGATACCTTTGATTAAATTTGTATACTAGTGTTTAAACCAGGGGTGTCAAATGTACGGCCTGCGGGCCGGATCTGGCCCACCAAACGATTTAGTCCGGCCCGGTGGCCAAATGCATTTTCATTATTCAACGGCTGTGTCTCCTCGGTGCATCGACCGATCTGCACCATATTTTTTGTGAGTCGTGGGGGAGCGCTGCCCAACGCGTACGTGTGTTTTGCATGGTAGATGGGTGAGGAAAATGCATGACAGCTTCTGCGGTGGCTGGCGGCGGGAGGTGCGCGTACCCTAGCGGTGGCCCATAGGCCAGAGCGGCGCTTGGCTGCGAGGGCCGATCATCACCGCTTGCGGTTTTAATTATTATTAATCTTCCACCCTAAAGAGGGGCCTTTTTGGGGGCTTTATCATATTCAAAAACTCACCAAACTTGGCAGATGCATGAAGACTGTTTAAAAATTTTGTATTTTAAGGTCGTCACAAAAATCTAAAGAAAAATGCCTCAACGGCGCCACCTAGCAATTTTCAAAGGACCCTTTGCTATTCACTTACTTCATCGTAGAGACATGAGATTTGGTACAGTTGTAGAGCTCACCAAGACGCTCAGAATTTATAATTAATGTCATAGTGCAAGTATCACAGGAAGTCGGCCATTTTAGACTGAATGTCTGATTTTGACCCGATTTTTGACGTTTACAGCATTGATATTTGATCTAACTCCTCCTAGGGATTTCGAGCGAGCGGCTTGAAACTCGGTCAGTCTGATCATAAGGCATGGCCAATTAAACGTTATCAAAACTGTGAGTTTTTGATCATTTTGAAGGGGCGTTAGCAGGGGTCAAAGTTCACCTATTCGCCACAAAAAATAAAACTGTTTTATCTCCTACACAGAAACACACAGAGGCACCAAACTTTCTGTGATTGATCATCATCGGGTCTTCTACAATATCCAATGGTCAAATGATGACATTGCTTAGGCCACGCCCCCTGACAACAGGAAGTGTCATGTTTTGCTGTAAACGGTCGCTATGTTACCCCTCTGAACTAATCAATATGAAACTGTGTCCAGAGACAGAAGACATGTTGTTGTGTTGTGGATTCCAGCCCCAAGTGGATTCGATGGAGCAGGGGAGCGTGGCGGCGTGACGAAGTCACCTCAAACGCCGCTGCCATACGTTTGGCTCTGAATTCCACATTTTTGGGCCGAGCTGCTTAAAACTCACTTGGATGCATCCTTATCAACCCCCCAACAGGAATCCATAACAAACTTTGGTGGGCGTGACCTAATGCCTCAACGGCGCCACCTAGCAATTTTCAAAGGACCCTTTGCTATTCACTTACTTCATCGTAGAGACATGAAATTTGGTATAGTTGTAGAACTGAACAAGACGCTCAGAATTTACAGTTAATGTCATAGTGCAAGTATCACAGGAAGTTGGCCATTTTAGATTGAATGTCGTATTTTGACCCCATTTTTGATGTTTACAGCATTGGTATTTGATCGAACCCCTCCTAGGGATTTTTAGTGAGCGGCTTGAAACTCGGTCAGTCTGATCATAAGGCATGGCCAATTAAACGTTATCAAAACGGTGAGTTTTTGAGCATTCTGAAGGGGCGTTAGCAGGGGTCAAAGTTCACCTACTCGCCACAAAAAATAAAACTGTTATATCTCCTACACAGACACACACAGAGGCACCAAACTTTCTGTGATTGATCATCATCAGGTCTCCTACAATATCCAATGGTCAAATGATGACATTGCTTAGGCCACGCCCCCTGACAACAGGAAGTGTCATGTTTTATTGTTAACAGTCGCTATGTTACCCCTCTGAGCTAATCAACATGAGACTGTGTTTAGAAACAGAAGACATGTTAGTGTGTTGTGGATTCCAGGCCCAAGTGGATTCCATGTAGCAGTGCGGCGTGGTGGCGTGGCGAAGTCACCTGAAACGCCGATGCCATATGTCCAGACTTCCATAGGATATTGACAAATTTAATGAAAAGTAACTTAAAATTACCTTAAAAGGACAACATTTTTAAAAGTCAAAAGGCTTATTTAATGCTTTGAGAACTTCTCTTCTATTCGGCTACAAAATCAACTGGATTTGATGGAGCGGGGCAGCGTGGTGGCGTGCCGAAGTCACCTGAAACACAGCTGCCATATGTCCAGACTTCCATAGGATATTGACAAATTTAATGAAAAGTAACTTAAAATTACCTTAGAAGGACAACATTTTTAAAAGT
This sequence comes from Fundulus heteroclitus, assembly GCF_011125445.2. Taxonomy (NCBI): domain Eukaryota; kingdom Metazoa; phylum Chordata; class Actinopteri; order Cyprinodontiformes; family Fundulidae; genus Fundulus; species Fundulus heteroclitus. Next base: position 313,756 of record NW_023396550.1, on the reverse strand, counting down.
CAAAGGGCTTATTTAATGCTTTGAGAATATCTCTTCTATTCGGCTACACAATCAACCAAAACAGGATGATCTTTTAAGCTATAAGACCATTTTTAAGATGTCAATACATAGATTTTAAGCTGGTGGGTCGCCACTGCCTCCGGTGGCCAAATGCTTCACTGCATCAACTGATCTGCACCAGATTTTTTGCGAGTAGTGGGGGAGCGCTGCTCAATGCCTTCGTGTGTATTGCCCGGTGGACAGGCGGGGAAAATGCGTGACAGCTTCTGCCGTGGCTGGCGGCTGGCGGTGCGCGAACCCCTGCGGTGGCCAATAGGCCGTAGCTGAGCACAATAAAGATTTAAAAGGAATTGTAAAATATTTTTCTGGAGCTTGACTCAAAGCAAAACAATGTTTATAATTATTTGTAAACATTTGTATACTGTATGTTTATCTTGTTTTTAAGTATTTTATATTTACAATAAAATGCATAATTTATTTTTTAGACTAGTTCCATATGTAAGGTTGCAAGAAATCTTTTAACTATACTGAATTTGCAGCTTAAGAAGATTGGGTTTGACAGACAACACCAACTGTCCCCTCAATCCAGTGCACACAATACCACAACAGACCTCATCACGCTCTACAGTACATCAAGAAAACCAAATCAACTAAAACAAGTTCACGAGTGCACATGAAATGAAGTTAATCCATATTTGTGTGTCAGGGTGTCTAAGCACTCTCCATAATTTGACATCTCAGCAGAACCTGTAATAATTATAGAAAGTAACGTTATAGTTGTTCTGCCTTTTGTTAAGACAGCAAGGAATTCATGTCGTGAATACATTACATAAATAAGATATAAATTAATTATTAGTCAGAGGAAATCCATGGTAAAAACAGTTAGAAACGTTTTGGGTTCATATTTAATCAGAGTGAGACATCACAACTTTGTTAGATCTCTATGTGAATTACGTGAGATAGTTAGTGCTCTCACCTTAAATAAAAGATCTTTGATGTATTTTGCTCTGGTAAAAGCTGCTTTTCAGCTATGAAGCTAGGGAAACTGCTAATGTTGAAGTTGAATTTGTTCTACACGCTTCTGCCTTAGAAAATATTCGTCTTTTTACAAAAACAATGTTTAAAGCCAGATTTGTGAATAAAGGTTATTCAGAGAACGCAAGAAAAGGAAGCTTTGTGTGGGGAACTTTTGTCCCAGCTGTCTAGCTGCATATGGGCCCAGGACAGCACAATAGTTTTCTTAAATTATAATTTTGGAGAAGTAGAAACAAGTATTAATTTCAAAAGGTAGGTAAAAGAGGAAAAAAGTTTTTACAAAATCTTAAAATGTTAGATAGTCGTTATTTCCATCTTGCTGTGAAAATTGGTGGTCTAAAAAAAAAAAGCTGGTCTAAAATTTTTATGGAACTTTAACTTGCTAAGAGTAATAACGTTAGATGATTATATCTTTAAAATGAGATAACTGTCTCATAAAATGTGATAGTTTACTTGGTCTAAAGAGATGATTCAATTCAATGTTATTTATATAGCGCCAATTCATGAAATATGTCATCTCAAGGCACTTTACAAAGTCAAAATAAATCAGATTATACAGATTGGGTCAGATTATACACATTGGTCAAAAAAATTCCTATATAATGGAACCAGTTCAGTGCATCAAAGTCTTGACAAGTAGCACTCTCTCTTGAAGAAGCGTAGAGCCACAGGGAGAGTCGTCTGCATTGTCGATGGCTTTGCAGCAATCCTACCTACTGAGCAAGCATGAAGCAACAGCGGGAAAAAAACTCCCCATTAACGGGAAGGAAAAACCTCCAGCAGAACCGGGCTCAATATGAACGGTCATCTGCCTCGACCGACTGGGGGTTACAGAAGACAGAGCAGAGACACAACAAGACAGACAAAAAAGCACAGAAGTTCTACATTAGATGGTAATAGTGGGTGATCTGTCTTCCCTGGATGATGCCACAGCTAACAGAACGCCAGACCAGGTGTACCTACTATGAAGAAAAAAGAAAAATCAAAAAGTTAAAAGCTGAAATTACAACAGTCATTCAAAATTGAAGAACAATAGACCCTGATGTCCTGCAGTAGCCTAAACCTATAGCAGCATAACTATAGAGGTAGCTCAGGGTAACATGAGCCACTCTAACTATAAGCTTTTAAAAAAAGGAAAGTCCAAAGAGCCAGCTTCTAGCGGAGAAGTTCAAGTATCTTGGGGTCTTGCTCACGAATGAGGGGAAGATGGAGCGAGAGATCGACAGGCGGATTGGTGCGGCGTCTGCTGTGAAGCGGGCGCTGTACCGGTCCGTGGTGGTGAAGAGAGAGCTGATCCAAAAGGCGAAGCTCTCGATTTACCGGTTGATCTACGTTCCTACCCTCATCTATGGTCACGAGCTTTGGGTCGTGACCGAAAGAACGAGATCCCGGATACAAGCGGCCGAAATGAGTTTTCTCCGTAGTGTGTCTGAGCTTTCCCTTAGAGATAAGGTGAGGAGCTCAGTCATCCGGGGAGGACTCAGAGTAGAGCCACTGCTTCTTCACGTCGAGAGGAGCCAGTTGAGGTGGCTCGGGCATCTGGTCAGGATGCCTCCTGGACACCTCCCTGGTGAGGTGTTCCGGGCACGTCCCACCGGGAGGAGGCCCAGGGGAAGACCCAGGACACGCTGGAGAGACTATGTCTCCCGGCTGGCCTGGGAACGCCTTGGGATTCCTCCTGAGGAGCTGGCCCAAGTGGCTGGGGAGAGGGACGTCTGGGCCTCCTTTATAAAGCTGCTACCCCCGCGATATTGCTAAAGTGTTCCTTTAGCAATAGTCCAATTGCTAAAGTGTTACTTTTACATTACTTTTGGGTGTGTATCCACCAATTTAGATGTTAAACTTTCAAAAAAGCTGTCTTAATGCAAGAAACAAAACCCTTAAACACATGAAATAGCAAGTAACTTTAAAAAACTAAAATGGTTTTGTTAACTTTTCACATTAAGCTGGATTAACAGCTAGTAGGATACCTTTGATTAAATTGGTATACTAATGTTTAAACCAGGGGTGTCAAAGCTACGGCCCGCGGGCCGAATTCGGCCCGACGAACGATTTAGTCCGGTCCGGTGGCCAAATGCATTATCATTATTCAACGGCTGTATCTCCTCGCTGCATCGAGCGATCTGCATCAGATTTTTTGTGAGTCGTGGGGGAGCGCTGCCGAACACGTTCGTGTAAATCGCCCAGTGGACGGGTGGGCAAAATGCGTGACAGCATCTGCGGTGGCGGGCGGTGGGCGGTGCGCAAATCCCAGCGGTTGCCAATAGGCCAGAGCGGCGCTTTGCTGCGAGGGCCGATCATCACCGCTTGCGGTTTTAATTATTATTATTCTGCCCCCCTAAAGAGGGGCCTTTTTGGGGGCCTTACCTTTTTCAAAAACTCACCAAACTTTGCAGATGCATGGTGACTGTTTAAAAATTTTGTATTTTAAGGTCATCACAAAAATCAAAAGAAAAATGCCTCAACGGCGCCACCTAGAAATTTTCAAAGGACCCTTTGCTATTCACTTACTTCATCGTAGAGACATGAGATTTGGTACAGTGGTAGAGCTCACCAAGACGCTCAGAATTTACAATTAATGTCATAGTGCAAATATCACAGGAAGTCGGCCATTTTAGATTGAAGGTCTGATTTTGACCTGATTTTTGACGTTTACAGCATTGGTATTTGATCGAACTCCTCCTAGGGATTTTGAGCGAGCGGCTTGAAACTCGGTCAGTCTGATCATAAGGCATGGCCAATTAAAAGTTATCAAAACGGTGAGTTTTTGAGCATGCTGAAGGGGCGTTGGCAGGGGTCAAAGTTCACCAACTAGCCATGAAACACAAAACTGTTATATTTCATACACAAAAACTCACAGAGCCACCAAACTTTCAGTAGTTGATCACCACTAGGTCTTCTTTAATATCCAATGGTCAAATGATGACATTGCTTAGGCCACGCCCCCTGACAACAGGAAGTGTCATGTTTTGTTGTAAGCGGTCGCTATGTTACCCCTCTGAGCTAATCAACATGAAACTGTGTCAAGAGACAGAAGACATATTGGTGTGTTGTGGATTCCAGCCCCAAGTGGATTCCATGAGGCAGGGCGGCGTGGTGGCGTGGGGAAGTCACATCAAACCATATATTTTTAATCTTTTGACAGCATTATTTGCTCAAACCTGTCCACCAGGTGGCAGCAAGAGACCACAAATAAACCACAAACCAAGTTGTCTTGTTCAGTAAGGCAAGGCAAGGCAAATTTATTTATATAGCACAATTCAGTACAAAGACAATGCAAAGTGCTTTACATGATTAAAATATAGCAAAATAAAACAGAATAAAAGCAAGTAGGTAGGAATAAAATGTAGATAGAAAAAAGAACAAAAAAGTGGTGATTCAGTTAACTAGAACAGTTGAAGGCAATCCTAAACGAATGTGTTTTTAATCTTGATTTAAAGGAACTCAGGCTTTACGCACCTTTACAATTTTCTGGAAGTTTGTTCCAGATCAGTGGAGCATAGGAACTAAATGCTGCTTCTCCTTGTTTAGTTCTGGTTCTAGGTATGCAGAGTAGGCTAGAGCCAGAAGACCTTAATGGTCTGGATGGTTAATACACTGATAACAAGTCTGATGTATTTAGGTGCTAAGCCATTCAGGGATTTATAGACGAACAGAAGTTTTTAAAGTCTATTCTCTGATATACAGGGAGCCATGGAAGGACTTTAGAACTGGGGTGATGTGCTGTACTTTCTTAGTCTTAGTGAGGACGCGGGCAGGAGCGTTCTGGATCAGCTGCAGCTGTCTGATCCACTTTTTAGGCAGGCCTGTGAAAACACCGTTGCACCGTTGCAAATATAAACGCATGGATTAGTTTTTCCAGATCCTGCTGAGACATTAGTCCTTTAATCCTGGAAATGTTTTTCAGGTGATAGAAAGCTGACCTTGTAACTGTCTTTAGATGCTTTTGGAGGTTCAGGTCTGAGACCATTACTACTCCAAGATTTCGGGCCTGATCAGTGGTTCCTAGCTGAAGCGACTGAAGCTGTGTGCTAACCTTTGATCTCTCCTCTATTGGTCCAAAAATTATTACTTCTGTTTTGTTTTTATTCAACTGAAGAAAATTTTGGCACATCTACGTATTGATTTCTTCTAGGCATTTACTCAGGGCTTGAACTGGTTCATAGTCACCTGGTGACATGGTGATGTAGAGCTGTGTGTCGTCTGCATAGTTATGGTAGCTGATGTTGTTGTTTCTTATGATCTGAGCTAGAGGAGCATGTAGATATTGAATAGGAGGGGACCCAAGATGGACCCTTGGGGAACCCCACATGTGATTTTTGTAATCTTCGATGTAAAGTTACCTACTGATACAAAAAAGTCCCTGTCCTTTAAGTAGGATTTAAACCAGTGGAGAGCTGTACCACAGAGGCCGACCCAGTTCTCCAGGCGCTCTAACAGAATGGAGTGATCAACAGTATCAAATGCTGCACTGAGGTCCAACAGAACCAGCAGAGTGGTTCTTCCACAGTCTGTATTTCTATGGATGTCATCAAACACCTTGATAAGGGCGGTCTCTGTACTGTGGTGAGCACGGAAGCCAGACTGGAAAACGTCAAAGCGGCTGGTCGTTGTTAAGAAGGTGTTTAATTGTTGAAACACAGCTTTTTCAATAATCTTACTGATAAAGGGGAGGTTTGAGATGGGTCTGTAGTTCTGGAGTAGTAGTTTGTCTAAATTGTTCTTTTTTAACAGTGGTTTGATAATTGCTGTTTTTAGGGACTGGGGGGAAAACACCTGACAGAAGGGATGTGTTTATTATCTGAGTCAAATCAGACGCTATGACAGGCAAAACTTTCTTAAGGAAAACTGTGGGTAGAGCATCAAAACAGCATGAGGAGGAACTTAGCTGCTGAATGATCTCCTCTAAGCTTTTGGAGTTTATTTGGCTGAATTGGGACATTTTGTCAGGATAAGTTCCAGCTGAATACGGCTTTGGTTCTAGAGTTGGTGTGGATGTACAAACTGATCTTCTAATTATCAGTTTATTTATTTTTTTAGACTAGTTCCATATGAGAGGTTGCAAGAAAACTTGTAACTTTACTGAATTTGCATCTTAAGAAGATTGGGTTTGACAGACAACACCAACTGTCCCCTCAATCCAGTGCACACAATACCACAACAGACCTCATCACGCTCTACAGTACATCAAGAAAACTAAATCAACTAAAACAAGTTCACGAGTGCACATGAAATTAAGTTAATACATATTTGTGTGTCAGGGTGTCTAAGTACTCTCCAGAATTTGACATCTCAGCAGAGCCTGTAATAATTATAGAAAGTAACGTTATAGTTGTTCTGCCTTTTGTTAAGACAGCAAGGAATTCATGTCGTGAATACATTACATAAATAAGATATTAATTAATTCTTAGTCAGAGGAAATCCATGGTAAAAACAGTTAGAAACGTTTTTGGTTCATATTTAATCAGAGTGACACATCACAACTTTGTTAGATCTCTATGTGAATTACGTGACATAGTGAGTGCTCTGACCTTAAAAAAAGATCTTTGACGTATTTTGCTCCGGTTAAAAGCTGCTTTTCAGCTATGAAGCTAGGGAAACTGCTAATGTTGAAGTTGAATTTGTTCTACACCCTTCTGCCTTGGAAAAATATTTGTCTTTTTACAAAAACAATGTTTAAAGCCAGATTTGGGAACAAAGGTTATTCAGACAACGCAAGAAAAGGAAGCTTTGTGTGGGGAACTTTTGTCCTAGCTGTCTAGCTGCATATGGCCCCAGGACAGCACAATCGTTTTCTTGAAGTATAAATTTGGAGAAGTAGAAACAAGTATTAATTTCAAAAGGTAGGTAAAAAAGGAAAAAAGTTTTTACAAAATCTTAAAATGTTGGATAGTCGTTATTTCCATCTTGCTGTGAAAATTGGTGAAATATTATCATTTTTAATGCTTAGATATAAAATTGCAAGGCAATTACTAAAATTGCCTTTTGTTGAAAATGTTTTTTGGCATGCCATACTTTATATTTATAGGTAGCCTAGATGTGCATAATAAAAGAGTGGAACTAAAAGCTGGTCTAAAATTTTTATGGAGCTTTAACTTGCTAAGAGTAATAACGTTAGATGATTATATCTTTAAAATGAGATAGCTGTCTCATAAAATGTGATAGTTTACTTGGTCTAAAGAGATGATTCAATTCAATGTTATTTATATAGCGCCAATTCATGAAATATGTCATCTCAAGGCACTTTACAAAGTCAAAATCAATCAGATTATACAGATTGGGTCAGATTATACACATTGGTCAAAAAAAATCCTATATAAGGGAACCAGTTCATTGCATCAAAGTCTTGACAAGTAGCATTCTCTCTTGAAGAAGCGTAGAGCCACAAAGAGAGTCGTCTGCATTGTCCATGGCTTTGCAGCAATCCTACCTACTAAGCAAGCATGAAGCAACAGCGGGAAAAAAAACTCCCCATTAACGGGAAGGAAAAACCACCAGCAGAACCGGGATCAGTATGAACGGTCTTCTGCCTCGACAGACTGGGGGTTACAGAAGACAGAGCAGAGACACAACAAGACAGACAAAAAAGCACAGAAGTTCTACATTAGATGGTAGTAGCGGGTGATCTGTCTTCCCTGGATGATGCCACAGCTAACAGAACGCCAGACCAGGTGTACCTACTATGAAGAAAAAAGAAAAATCAAAAAGTTAAAAGCTGAAATGACAACAGTCATTCAAAGTTGAAGAACAATAGACCCTGATGTCCTGCAGTAGCCTAAACGTATAGCAGCATAACTATAGAGGTAGCTCAGGGTAACATGAGCCACTCTAACTATAAGCTTTTTTAAAAAGGAAAGTCCAAAGAGCCAGCTTCTAGTGGAGAAGTTCAAGTATCTCAGGGTCTTGTTCACGAATGAGGGGAAGATAGAGCGGGAGATGGACAGGCGGATTAATGCGGCGTCTGCTGTGAAGCGGGCGCTGTACCGGTCCGTTGTGGTGAAGAGAGAGCTGTGCCAAAAGGCGAAGCTCTCCATTTACCGGCCGATCTATGTTCCTACCCTCATCTATGGTCACGAGCTTTGGGTCGTGACCGAAAGAACGAGATCCCGGATACAAGCGGCTGAAATGAGTTTTCTCCATAGTGTGTGTTAGCTCTCCCTTAGAGATAAGGTGAGGAGCTCAGTCATCCGGGGAGGACTCAGAGTAGAGCCACTGCTTCTTCATGTCGAGAGGAGCCAGTTGAGGTGGCTTGTGCATCTGGTTAGGATGCCTCCTGGACGCCTCCCTGGTGAGGTGTTCTGGGCACGTCCCACCGGGAGGAGGCCCAGGGGAAGACCCAGAAAGAGCTAGTAAGATACCTTTGATTAAATTGGTATACTAATGTTTAAACCAGGGGTGTCAAAGCTACGGCCCGCGGGCCGAATTCGGCCGGATTTTGTCCGGTCCGGTGGCCAAATGCATTATCATTATTCAACGGCTGTATCTCCTCGCTGCATCGAGCGATCTGCACCAGATTTTTTTGTGAGTCGTGGGGGAGCGCTGCCGAACACGTTTGTGTGAATCGCCCAGTGGATGGGCGGGCAAAATGCGTGACAGCATCAGCGGTGGCGGGCGGCCGGCGGTGCGCAAATCCCAGCGGTGGCCAATAGGCCAGAGCGGCGCTTTGCTGCGAGGGCCGATCATCACCGCTTGCGGTTTTAATTGATTTTACATCTGTCGTCTTCAGTCATTTCAGATTTCCTGAATAAATCATTTATGTTACCAGAGCACCAGAATTTTTGTTTCTCCATAAATCTATGAGATTATTGAAGTTGCTAATTTCACATAAAGTAGGATTCAACCTTTTCTTAGAGCATCTAGAAGGACATCTGTCTAGCCAGTCATCTGCGGTCAGGTTATAATCACCACCTACCACAATTAAATCTGAAGAGTAAATTTCCTTATATTCAGAAATATCAGTTAGCTTTAACATTAGCAAGTTATTTTAAATAGTGCTGGCATATCCATAAATATTTAATAATTATCTTTATTGTAACATACAGTCTTGGGCAAAAGTATTGAGAATGATACAAATATATTTTCACATGATCTGCTGCCCTCTGGTTTTCATGTGTGTATGTCAGATGTTGTCATCACATACAGAAATATAATTGCAATCATATTATGAGTAACAAAAGCTTTTAATGCCCGTTAGAATGAATTAATGCAGCAAGTCCATATTTGCAGTGTTGACCCCTCTTCTTCAGGACCTCTGCAATTCTCCCTGGCATGCTCTCAATCAACTTCTGGACCAAATCCTGACTGATAGCAGTCCATTCTTGCACAATCAATGCTTGCATTTTGTCAGAACTCCTAGGTTTTCGTTTTTTCCACCCGTCTCTTGATGATTGACCACAAGTTTTCAGTGGGATTAAGATCAGGGGAGTTTCCAGGCCACGGACCCAAAATCTCTCTGTTTTGTTCCTTTAGCCAGTCAAGGGAAAATCGTACGAAACGACGCCTTCGGCCGTACAGCCACAATGATTTTGAATACCGTACGTACGGATTTACACATACAATCTGTATGTATGTGTTCGTTACGAGGTAGTGTACGTACGCGCGCAATAAAAGCTCCAGCATTTCGCCCGCTTGGTCCAAGTCGGCGTTTCGTACGGGCGTGCCGCCTTCCGTGCACCATGTGATGGCGCTCTCTTCTAGATTTAGCGTATCGGGGGGTGTCGGAGGGGGGGGCGCGTACGAAAGGAAGGATAGCTGTACGTTACAATGGATTAGACCGCCCAGGATAGCGCCACCAACGTGTCGGAAAGTGCACTGCACGAACACAACTACGGAGGGGTGGGGAAGCTTCTGCTATTGGCCGAGACCATGGCTTATTTAATTAGGGGCGTTTTTTAGGGGCCAAGGCGTACATAAGGAGGGAGGCTGTACAGAACTGGTTCCATTGCTTTACAATGGAAGATGTACAGAAGGAGGGAGGCTGTCCGGAACTGGTTCCATTGCTTTACAATGGCTTATTAGCCCACCCAGCATAGCGCCACCAACGTGTCGGAAAGAGCACTGCACGAACCAACTACGGGCGGGAAGGGAAAAGTGGGGAAGCTTCTGCTATTTACCGAGACCGTGGCTTAATTAATTATGCGTGTTTTTTAGGGGCCAAGGCGTACATAAGGAGGGAGGCTGTACAGAACTGGTTCCATTGCTTTACAATGGAAGATGTACAGAAGGAGGGAGGCTGTCCGGAACTGGTTCCATTGCTTTACAATGGCTTATTAGCCCACCCAGCATAGCGCCACCAACGTGTCGGAAAGAGCACTGCACGAACCAACTACGGGCGGGAAGGGAAAAGTGGGGAAGCTTCTGCTATTGGCCGAGACCGTGGCTTAATTAATTATGCGTGTTTTTTAGGGGCCAAGGCGTACATAAGGAGGGAGGCTGTACAGAACTGGTTCCATTGCTTTACAATGGAGGGTGTACAGAAGGAGGGATGGTGTACAGGCCTGTCCAAATATCAATAGCACCAATGGTGGTGGGAAATGGTACTGCAGCATATGGCCAAGAGTGGAAATCTGGGCCCGTTTTGTTTCTGGAGCTATGCCACCAGCCAAGCAATATTTGATTTTTGATAATTCAGGCCTTTGCAGCTCATGGATTTGGACCAAACTTATAAATGCTCATTTCCTGGAAGTGCTCTACAACATGCCACTAACCACATCTTCTTATCTCATTGCTAAAAGAAAGTAGCTATAGGAAGGGGATACAGGTATGAGCTCTTACCTGTTGGTAGATGCCTCAAAGGGGCTCCTGTATGCCGAGTTTGAGCTGGAACAGACAAACCGTGTGTGAGCTGTGTGCCATCAAAGGTTGCAAATTTTCACCTTTTGACCCCCACTGTGTCCACGTGGAACCACCCAGGGAGTTCAAAATCACAGGTTCTGCTCCTCATAAGGTCACCTACAAAATATGTTAAAATCAGCCTCCTGTGAAAAAAACAACAAAAGCTGGTTGCCCCAAAAAATTTAGCCAACTTCCTAAGGGTTCAAGACAGTATTTGAGTCTCAAAAGCTGAGGAAGAAAGGTTTTTTTATGTGCAGTGATACCAAACTTTAGATATGAGTTCTAGCTCACCCCTCAACCGCCGTCTGTGATTTTTGTGCCTCTGGGTGCTTGCGTCTAAGAATGGCAACCGTTTGAAGTATGAAAAAGAGATGCACAAAACACAGAGAAGCAGTGTGTTTTGTGCCACTGTTCAGCATAGGAGCATCGTAGCCTCACAAACTTGGTACCAAACGAAAGAGTACATAGAGACGATCGAAACAAGCCCACTTGAGCCCATGTAGCTTTTTACTTTGTCTCCCAGCAGCTGGGTTTTTCACCTTAGTTAGGAGGCCTCAATAGGCCTCCTAGAAACCAGTGTTCTGGGCCACTGTTTAGCAAAGCAGCATCGTAGCCTCACAAACTTGGTACCAAACGAAAGAGTAAATAGAGACGATCGAAACAAGCCCACTGGAGCCCATGTAGCTCTATATTTTTTCTGCCAGCAGCTGGTTTTTGACCTTAATGAGGCCTTAATCAGGGCCTCCTAAAAAGAAGTGTACCAAACTTGGTACTGTAATGGTTTTCAGATGACGAGGCCCACATGCAGATATGATCGGGAAGCAAAGAAACAGTTTTAAGATGTTTATTTAGGAAACAGGCAGATATAACGGACGGGACTATGGACAACTCGGCAGGGTCAGAACGTCACGGCTGGAGAGACTGCAAAGAGAAGAAGAGTAAGTGACTCTGAAAGGTGAACCAGGAGAACTACTAGAAGCTGCACTGCTTACCATAAAGCTGGGCAGAAGTGGGTGACAGATGGATTGACCAGAGTGAGGGAAGAACCAGCAGGATCCAGAAGCACCAAAAACTGACAAAAACAGGGAGATCCAAAATTAGTCAAAGTTCAAAGATGAAAAAACTCACCAGCAGGTTTTCAGGAATTGGGTCAGAGGCCACGTCGTACCACCACTGCTTAAGGCTCTGGCGTCTTCCATCTGTCAGCGCTCTGCGTAAGAAGCCAGAGGAAGCCGCCTGCAACGAGCTGCAGGTGTGGGCCACACCCCCTCAGCCAACTAGGCACACCTGAGGAGTAGAGTTAGAGCAGGACAACACAGAGGTCCAAGGTGTACAGAAGGAGGGAGGCTGTACAGGCAACATGGAACTACAAAACGGTTCTCTGCCCCCTATATATAGGGGCTAAGGGGTGTAGCAGAGTGGATAACAACATTGCCTTCCACGCGGGGGCCAGTTGTGTATTCCTGTAACAACGAAACAAAGCTTCCAAGAGCCTGCAGTGCAAAAACTCTGAGGGCGCAGGTTCAATCCCTGCTCAGGGTTGCAACAATTTGCTTACTTTGTACCCAATATATTCTAATTTCTTCATCAATTACATCCGTTGAGCCGCAAATTGTTGTAACAAAGTGCAATAAGAGAATTTACAGGACCTCTGACTACAAGATACATCTATGTTTCTTCACTGTTATGGCTCACTTATTGTAAATTCGACTTATTTGATGGTTAATTATGATAGGATTTTCTTCATATCTGTTAAAATAGGAGATATTATTGTACTTTAAGACTTAAAAATCGTTCTTTAGCTTCAAAAACATTAAGCAAACTGACACTTTGCAATTATATGCATAATGTAAAACTCAATATTATAGGTGTAATTTATGAATTAAAAACAGCAAATGTTTTTCAATTTGTTTTATGTTTTAATGGAGAAACAACCACTGTTCAAATACATATAAATCTATCATATAGAATAAACAAAAGTAATCAAATCTAGAAAGACAATATTATATATATATATATATATATATATATATATATATATATATATATCTATATATATATCTATATATATATATATATATATATATATATATATATATATATATATATATATATATATATATATATATATATATATATATATTCCACTAAAGTATGTATTACTACTATATAAAAAATATTATATATATATAAGTTATGCATAATAAAAAAGGTTTGCTCACAGTTGGACCACAACGCTAAAAAGAAAATAGTTTTCAGGGAAGTCTGGTATTACTATAGATAGATAGAATACAAACAAAAAGCTGTATGTTTTTGGTTTACAACAAGCAAATCAGGACATCATTCAGTATTGTTATGGTCTCTGTTAAATGTTGACATATATTCAGTTGCTTATTTACAGTATATTCAGGTTTTGAAGAGTCTACAAAGTATTAATATAAGAACATATCCAACAATAATAACATTTCTAAGTAATTATCCCAACAGGACCACATCCTATTTTTTCCTCTCAGCGACCCATCTCTGTCTTTCTGCCTCATAAAAAGGAGATTTGCAGAACTCCTTCCAACTCATTTCCCCAGTCATCCCCTGTCCTTGGTAAGTAGACAGAACTTTCAGTGGACAATATATATATTTCCCTGCCACACCAGGGAACCCAGTATGAACATGTGGGCTGTTTGGTCCCTGTTTCAGGTCCTTGTGGCAAAACCTACAAACACGCCCCGTTGGCTGCGTTTCTGTCGTTTTTCTCTTCTTATCAGTTTTTTCCCCAACACGCTTCTTTGTTTCCTGCAGTTCTCTTTGAAAGAAGGATGTTGTGGAAAATTCCTCAAAAGACATCTTTGGGTTAGAAAGTCCTTCAGCTGCGTAAGTATCATGCACTTTT